>NW_018253523.1:6382-34117 GCF_001263595.1 Phalaenopsis equestris
GTTTAAACCACTCTTTCTTTTGGCCATGGAGAGCTTTATTTGTATCCATGGCTGCCTAGTGGAGCTTAGGGCTGGGGATTGGGTGCTAAATCTTGCTGAGGTAGAGGGAAGAAAGGCTCTAATGGCCAATGAGACTTAGCCAACTCAGTGAGGTTTAATTTTGGGTTTTGGCCATTTGATGCTCCCTTTGGCTAGCTATTTCTGAAAGCTAAGGTGGTGGTTGGCTGGCCAGAATTCAGCTACTTCTAGGTTCAGGGAGGCCAGGGCGTGCTTAATGATGGTTAACTACTAATGGCAAGCATGATGACAAAGATATTTTTGAGTTAGGCCATAAATGGTGTGAAATCCCTTAAGTCAAGGGACCATTGGTCCATAGCCTAAATAAGGTGGGATAGGTTGGTCTAGCCTAGTCACTAGGGTTCAGAAGGTGGCTGTAGAAGCCTTGGTTTGGTTAATTTGGCATGACTTGGTCAATTTTGGTGCATGGGTTCAATTTGGGTCAAATTGGCTTGAAGTTGGGTTTGGGTTGGTCTAGCGATGAAATTGGACTCCATTAATTGGGCAACATGGTGTTGATGATTGTTAAAAAGAGTTTATAAAAGATTTGGAGTGATTTTGAATTGATTTGGAGGTTCAAATTGAAGGATTTTGGACACTTGGTCAATCTTGGGGATGTTGGGTTAGATTTGGGTTTGAGTTGGGCTAGAGTTTCGATAGGTCCCAATTGATGGTTTAAATTAGTCCTATCGATTGTCATGAAGTGTTTTGGATAGAAATTGAGTGGAAATTTTGAGGTCATGGGCTTCAATTTGGTTGAATTTAAGGACATGGTCAATTTGGGGTTAAATTAGGGGTTTTTGTCCATGTTGATCATGAGTGAAATTATGGCTTGAACAAGGCTAATTGATGGTTTAATTTGATATTTGGAAATGTTTTGAAGGGTTTATGACTCAAAATTTGGGCAATTGGATAGATTTGAAGTTCAATTGGTTGAGGTTTTTTTTTGGGTCAAATTGGGGCTTTTTTATTTGGGTTTAAATTGGGTTCTAATGTGGGTTAATTGGATTTGGATTTGGTTTAAATAAAGCTTGGACATGATGAATTGGGGTTTAGAACTGAAATTAGGTGAAATTGGGATCAAATTATGGACATTAGTGTCGAATTGGGGGTAATTGGGCCTTTAAAGTCAATTTGGGGCTTTTGGTCAAAATTGGTCAATATGATCAAATTGAACTCAATGAAAAGATTAAAAGTTATTTTGGGGGAATTTGAAGTGATTTGGAAAGTTTTGAGACAATTTGGGTGACTAAGGGTATTTTGGTAATTTTGGCCAAATGAGGGGGTTATTAGGTAATTTTTAAAATTTTGGTATGTTTTTGGCAATTTGGGTAGTTTGAAATGGTTTGACATAATTTTTGGAAAAATTTGGATATTGTGGGTAATTTTAGGAATTTTGGAGTTTCAAGGGTAGTTTGGTAAATTGGGTAGATTTGGGGGCAAAAGGGTAAATTTGGTATTTTGGTGAAATTGGGGTGTCAATCACCCTACTTGAGCCATGGACCAATGGAATCCCCTACATTGGGTCCTCCACGCACTGGTCTTAGTTAGACCCTAGCATAGTGCTAGTGGGTCTAGTGGACCATCTACATGAGTCTCCCAAAGGGGTCAGGGGTCAAAAGTTTGTAGGTTTAGGCTTAAGGTAGTGAGTGTAAGTGTAATGTGCAAATGTGTGAGTAAGAGCAACCAAGACCCCACCACCAGACGGTTGACCCTAAGGCCAGGTAGTCCTATGGGGACTCACCTTGAGCTCCCCCATATTGATCCCACCTACAAAGTGCTAGAGGTTAGGACCAATATGTGGGGAACTTCAAGCTGAGTAGAAAAAAGTTTGAAATTTTTAATGGTGAGGGTTCCTTTCCAGTCCTCTAGGAATAGTCAACAAAAAAGTCTTATGGCTGGACCCTAGGCTACTAAGAAGGAAAAACTAAACCTCAACCAAAAGTGAGGTCAACAAATCTTTTTAAAGTACAAGACTTGAGAAACTCTTAAGCTTAAGAATATAATATGGTAAGTAAAATTATGCTTGATTAAAATTTTAAAGTGAGAAGATAGAGTGCATAAACTCTATATTTTGAGAATTTACATGATTTTTGAATTAGATAGGAACTCATATTTTTAGACTTCTTTGCATTAAAAATTTCTAAACTCTGAGTTGGTCTCATTCACTAATGTTCTTTCTAAATTGGCTTTCTAAATTGGAATACTATATTCTAAATTGGAATACTATATATCTACATCAAAATTTTAGGAACTCCTAACGAAAATCATATACGAAATCTACATATTTAGATTTTAAATAATTGGAGTGTCAATTGCGGGCAATTAACATTTTAGGTTTAGGGGATTTTGATACATCTAAAATATATAGTATTTATGTACACATTTTTATACTTATTTTTGAGATATTGTGCTTTAATGAAAGGTATTAGTGTATATTTCTTTTAGGTATAATCAAATGGATGAAAAATGGTGGAGTGCAAAAGGATCAAATTTGGAGAAAAAATGAACAAGGTTCAAAAATAAACTTAGGTGCCTAAGCGCCAGACAACCTGTGCTTAAGTGCCAGAAGTAGTTATTTGATGTTTCATTAAATTTGGGTGAAATTTTGAAGACATGTTTGAAGCAACCCTTGATAGAAACATGCGAAATAATTAGTGGACACAAAAATTGATTCAATTGGCTTTTGAAAGAAGGCAACTTATAAAAGTTTCATTGAATTGGGACAAATTTTGAAGAGACACCAAGGCACCTCTTGGATTTTTATAAAAGAAGACTTGAATCATCAAGGGAAGATGCCAATCGCCAATCAACATCCATCCATCCAGAGAAACCAACATACACTGCCACCGCCACCGCAGGCTACCTTTTCTTTTTATTTCGAGTTTTAATTTGTATTGTGAGTGAAGGAAGAAATTCAAAGGAACTTCAAAACATTTGGTGGAGAGGATTTGAGATAAGTGTTTATCTTTATGACTACATTTGGTTTTAATTTATACTACTTTTTTTGAGTGAATGATTTCTACTTTCAAACTCAAGTGTGGTTGTGGTTTTTCCATGAACTTTTTTCTCCATGAACTTTGAGTAATTTTCTTTATATTTTTCCTTAAAAGGATAAGTAATTAAGTATTGTAGAGAATTTGACTTATTACTCTATTTTGAGGTGCATTCTTCTAGGCGCTTGTTTCTCTGGGATCATATACTGCTCCACTCCAAGCCTGTAACTTTTGGGATCATATACTGCTCCACTCCAAGCCTGTAACTGCAACTTTTGAGGATAATCCTGACATTTAATCAAAGCTCAAAGCGAAGCAATCTCTATATTTCAAAGTAATTTGATCAAATTTGTAGACTCTTTTTTGCTGAGCAGAGAACTTATGAAGTTAGGTTGGAGCTGCTCCTTAGTCCTAAGGTTAACTTCATTCAATTCATCAACAGTTTGGTGGAGCATTGTCTATCGGAGAATCCTCAAAGTCAGCTTCCACATCGATGCAATCATCTTCTTATTTGCTAGTAACAACCATGTAAAATTATGAATCGTTTACTGGTCCTATCGTACAAAATCTGAGAACCTCTTTCGAGTTGAGAGTTTAACCATTAACATTCTATAACTTCTCAAAGATTTGTATTTTATCTTTCAACATTTGCTTTGGCACATATCCCTGTTGAATTAATTTTTCTACACAAGTAGCAAAGCAACCAAATGGTAATTCCATTAATTCATTAGAATAGTTTTCTTCTAAATTTACATCTATTTCATAATTATAAGGAGGAGAAGCACAATAAAACTTTATCAGTTTCAAACCAACACCAAGGACTTCATTAGCCCCTAAACTCTCGATCTTTTGTTGGTGGCTCATAGTTAATGTCATGACATGCACGTAGCTTTTGATCTGATCATACATCAACTCAAATTCACTTTTCTCCGCATCCTCTAATGAGATCTCAAATTCTGGCTTCTTCTATTTTATCATCATAATCTCATCATTAGCTTATCATCATCAGAACTTTCTTCCATGTCCATGTTGATGTTCGACCTTGTCTGTTCAACAATCATGTTGGTTCTTCTTAGCCCACGTCTTTGACTTTAAACTCGGATGCATGGGCTGAAAGAACCTCCCCAAACTTATTGCATATGAGTAGCGATTGATTGTTGAAGTGATGTTGAATCATCTTGCTCTTGTGGTCCCTTTGAATCTTCCATCTTATTTAGCATAACTTCATGGGAAAAGACTGACTTCCTTAAAGGATCATAGTAGGTGGTGTGTTCATGGATGGCTACTTCATGAACTGAAAATGGTTGCAAATTCCCTTTAATGCAATGTCCTTGCCCCTCCTTGTAATACTTGATGCACTGGTGTAGTGATGACAGGACCATATTATGCTCATGAATCCATGGTCGACCAAGCAAAGCATTAAACAAAGTTTTTGTGTTGATGATATGAAATTTAGTGGTTGTTACTAATTCACCCACTTTCATGAACATCGTAATCCAACCAAGAGCTCTTTCTCCCTTCTGGTTGAATCCTTTTAACATCATCTTATCAACATTAAGCTCCTGAGCGTCAATGTCTAAGTATTTTAATGTCCGTAGACTCATCAAGTTGAGCGCCGCTCTTGGACACTTGAAAGCACAAATCTATTGATGCTGACAAAAATGTATTGCGGTCAATTGTAATGTATAGTTGTTGGTTGTGATCGTTAGTATTAAGCAACAGGTCTTCATCGGTGAACATTACTTCAGGTTGTTCCTTTAACAAAACAACTTCATCTGAGGATGTATTAGTCAACTAAACTAAGCAAATTTATGTGTCAAGTAAAGCCTTCACCAAATATTCTCTCATTTTCTTTGACAGGATCAGAGCATCATAAATGCTTAGCTTAGCTGGTAACCTCCTATGATGAGCTAGTATGTTAAAATACACTTTTTAAAGACATCCAAATTTCACTTGATTATGTGTCTTTTCCACTGATGGAAGTGTAGGCGGTTCTTCTTAAGTGACTATTAGTTTTCCTTTATTCATTGGAGCCATCCTTAGGGATAATACCTTCCCATTCCTAAAATTAATTTCTATAATCTATTCTTCTTTTAACATTCCAGTCAAATCTTCTGGTGTTGCTTCTCAATATGAAAAATCTAAGTTGATTGCTATTAGTTTTGCTTGACACTCGAGGACTGTCTCCTTAATCCCAAGTGTTGTTAATATTTTCATGTTCATCAGACTTAAGTATGATTTAAGGATCATTTTGGGAAATGAAATTGAGGTTATACATGTCATGATCAACTAAGTTATCACTAGAGATAGTCAAAACATAGCCAAAATTGTAACCATTATATTCAAAAGACCCCGGAGGGGCAAAATTTTTGTCAAACATCGTTAGAGGTTCGAGGTATTTCTCCCCCAAATCTAAAACAAACAATTTAACAAAGGCAACCCCTATCCTACCCCTCGCACTATGGCCTTTATCTCATGCATGATCATTTCTTTCTTCTTCTTTAGCTGTGGTAGCTTTTCTAATGTAATTTCTGTTATCTGCCTAGTAGGCTGTAAACTCTGAACTGCAGCTTGTGCTGACGCAATGTGAATCTATTCAAGTATCTTCTTGGATGTTTTGCTCTAGACAGTGTTCAAACCACTATAATTTAAATACAGATCTAATAGAGTGATTGCCTCAGATGAAATCATACTTACAGAACCTCTTTTAGGTTCTTTTAAATACTCTTTTGGAATTGTTATATTTCCTTGAACCGCTCATCCGGAACATCCAGTGTGTCCAAGGAGTTTGTGGTATGGACACTAGTTTGGATGATCTTTCTTCTCAAACTCTTCTAGTTTCTTTAGGTCGAGCAATCTGAACTCAGCCTTCTTCATTAGATTTCTGAACATTCTTGGCACAATTTCATCCATGAAAGAGCATACTCTGTCCATCTGATCTACAAATGATGGGTGATGTGCGGTTTGTTGTGTGTTACTTTTGTATATATTTTTTAATATTACAAAACACATACCACAACACTAATAATAAATATTCAATTCAATCCCAGTAAAAATAACTTTAATAAAAATAATTTTATCTTTTAAAAATTTAAACTACCAAACCCGTGATAATAGCACAAGTATATGTATAACTTAAGTAAGAAAGAGTTCAAATAAAATCCTAAGTATTGATCCCACATGGAGTTGGAAATTCTTATGGCTATAATGTAAAATAAAAAATTCAAACAAAAAATTTGAAGTATGAATTTCAAATCTAAAGTAATTGAGTGTATGTTAAAAAAAATGTAGTTAAAAAACTAAGTTAACAAAACTATTATTATTTGCTAAACTTAAATAGTAAACTTATAAAAATTTAACAAAGTTTTTATAATGAATAGTTCAAATTTAAAAAATCTTCCTTCCCCTTCACAATGAGTATATGGAATGTGAAAAAATCAAAATAATTTAAAAATAGATGTATAAAATTGTATTGTGCTAAAAAGAAGAAATCTTATTATTTACCATCCTTCATGTGTATAAAGAACATTGACTAACACCGAGTTTAATCACTAATTATGTGGTTAACTTGGGAGGATACTAGCTCTCACTCCAGAGCTCTCACTTATCCATCGTCTGAGGACTAATAATCTTGCATTAGTTTCCAATCAATTGGACGGAATTAGAGTTTTTAATTTGTTTCCTTAAAATCTCTAATTCTAGATCAAACAAAATATATTTTCCAATTTTTTTGAAGTGGATCCCATGGATTACATTCTCACCCATGATATTAAATGTGACTCTTACCATGTTGTAGAAATCATAGCTTTTTTGGATCATTTGTTTCTAAACATATTTTAACATTTCAATTAGCTAGATCTAAAAGTAAATGAAGATTGGAGTTGAAATTATCACAAGTTATTGACATTTAAAACAGTATAAAAAAATCATTTCTTCATGAAGAAGAATACTCATATTTTGTAAGAAGGAAACAACAAAACACGTATTTTATATATAAAAACAAGTTTACAAAACAAAGAAATAAAAGACTGAACTTATCTCACACTTCTTCCCAAGAAAATCCCTAGAAGTTCCCTTTTAGAACTTTCCCTCTTGACAAGAACTCCCAATTCTCTCGTAGAATTATAACGAAGAAGAAATCTCTCACTTTCCCACTCCTCTTATAATCCTTAGAAGAAAATCTCCAAGTCCCTCTTTCTATCTCGCGCCACACTCTTCTCTCTCACACCACAACCAAAACTCTCTCTAGCTACCCTCTTCGCTCTCAACCCTCTTTTGCAACCCTAAACTCTCTCTCTTTTTTTTAATTAAGGAAGCCTCCTCTAAAAAAGAATTGAAAATTTCCTCTCAAATTCTATCTAAAAGTCACAACTTTTGAATCCCAAAAAACTTGTCCAGTCATACAAGAGACATATCCCTTCATTAAAGAGTCTTCCAAAGTGTCTAGATGCATTGAATCACTTCATGGGGTATTTGACACATTTGAATACTTCAAAACCCACTCAAAATTAATTCCAAACAACTATAATCCATCAAATATGGTCTATGTTTCTTCTAGTGCCAATTATGGCGCCTCAAGCACCAAGTTACTTAAGTCCACACTATTCTGGGTTTTGACACTTTTGGGACCGACTTTGGTGCTTCATGCACCACTTTTTTGTATAATGGTGCCTCTCGCGCTGGTTCTGGAGCTTGAGGTGTCAGCACTCTGTAAGATGGCACCATTGTCACTAGATCTGAAGCCTCAGGCGTCAGAATCACAAAGTTCTATATTGTGGCCAAGTTTCCACCTTTTTGCTACTTTTGCTCCAAATAACTAAAATTGATATATCCACAACAAAAACATGAAAATACCCTTCTTTAAAGTTCAATATCACCAAAAAATATACATAAAATATGTACTTAAATAACACATTATTTTGGTGTGTCAAAATCCCTCAAACTTAAATGTTACTTGTCCTCAAGTGACTCTTCTAGTACATAAAAATATGACTTAGTATAGAGATTAACTTATAAACTTCTATACTTTAGTTTAATAAATAAAATAGTATAATTTAAGAAAAACTTTTAATAACTTTGATTAAAACTTTAAGTATAAGAATACTTAGTAATATTTCTGAATCTCTATTCATTTAAAGAATAACTGCAATTTGTTATATCAAGGATACTTAAAATATTTATATGAAAATTTATTTTGAGAAAAATCTACTATTAAGGGTGATAATACTCAAGTAAAAGTTTAGAAAATGTAATAAAGCCTTTCCTCAAGCGGACTCAAGTCAAGCCAATTTTTGATTAGGCATCTCTTCAAGCTTCTCCTCACTTTCTCTTTTTTTCTTTTCTTTTCTTTCTTTTTATATTCAGGATTACTATATTTTGATAGCCTTTAATATTATTGAACTTCACTATCTTCTTCTTAAAGTTAAAACTTCTTACCTTTATTCAGTTTATAAATTCAAATTAGTTTTGAAGATTATTCATAAAGTCTCATTCTTTACTTATTACATGAACTCTAAGCTCCCTCAAAAATATAATTTCATTTACTTTAAATAGAAAAAATCCCTTAAAAATATAATTTCATTTACTTTAAATAGAAAAAACATAGTTTTATCCTTTCATACTAAATAACTTTAACTTTAGAATTGACCTTTGTTATTATATCCATGGTCATGTTAAATTAATTTTACAAATATTGTTAATTGCAGACAAATAAAAATTTAGTTTACTTCTTTTTAAGAAAATTTTTCATTCCCCAAAACTTAAATTTTATATAATAAAAAATGTTCAGTACAAAATTTTGTAGGTAAAAGAAAACAGTAAGTCCATATAAATAAAACTAAGATGTAGAGGATTTTTGAATATGAAAATAGACTCTGGTGTACTACAAGTGCTAACTTTAAAAATACATGCTTTGAAGCATTAAATGAAATAATATATTTCAAAGGATTTGCTAAGAATAAAAACATAAACGAAAACTAAAAATAACTAAAAATGTAGAAAAATAAAAATCTACAATTTCTATTACTTTTAAGTCCACAAAATAACATTACATGAAAGTTCCTATTACAACATTTTTATAAAAAATAAATAATCAAACAATCAAAATAACAAACAAACATAGAAAACTCCTAAAACATCAGTCATCATCCTCTTCCTCATCTTCTTCTACTTCTTCTTCTTCCTCTTCAACTTGATCCGACACATAAGGAGTAAAACTGTGGCAGGTTGGAAATTCCACATTATAGTCACCCCTTAGATATCTAATCATGGCCTTCTGATATGCTATATCAAATTCAACTCTCCTTTGCTGATATTCATCATTATATACATTCCTTGCTTCTAACCCTCCAATCATATCTTACAAATTTACAATATCTATTTGTTGGATCATAAGCTACTCCATGATGTTCTCAAGTGAAGCAGAGCTAGAAGTAAATGGCCTTGCAGTAAATGTTGATGATCTATCACTACCTCCACTATTGGATCCAGCAAATGATTCAAATCTTTGGACTGTGTGTTTCCTAATTGGTTTCTGTGGCTACAAATTTTCTTCATTTCTATCAAACACTACTCTTGATTGTTCACATAAAGTGAAAACAAGGGTAGTGTATCCTAAACCAATAGTTGTAACACTCCTGGCCTCTAAGCATAATGTACTATAAGAGCACTATAATCTGCTGCCTTTGTTTGTTGAATGCTGAAATTTAGTGCAGCTCTTTCCTTGGTTACTTCACTAAGATGATTCGTTGGAAGAAACTTTGCAGAGATGAAGTAATTTCATACATTTGACTGAAAAGTCATCATGGAAGTGGAGAAATTCACTTTCTTATTGTTTCTAATTTTTCATTATCCCCTTTCATCAGTCAGAAAGGCAATTGCTTCATTCAGTGATGAGTCGGTCATCACGAATGCAGCATATTTACAATGGAATTCATTCTCAATCCATAAAATACATTGATCCTTCTTCAATAAATTTTAACTTGCTTACATCTCACGAAGATATGATCATTTTTAGTGAATCACAAGTTGACATAGAACTCTCGGATTATTGGAACAATAGCTACTGCAGTGAAGTAGCAGAATATCTCTCAATTTTTAGCGATGAACAACCTCTCAATCTCGCCACCTGGGTTAGAAAATGCTTGCTCCTAAATAAATTTTCTCAAGCCAATTTTTGTATTATAGTTATGTTGTGCCTTATAGTTGATAAATCTCCTTGCATCAAAATCTCGCTAGGCTTTCCTCTTTTCATAGATGTTGTCATAGGAATTTCTAAGCAAATCTAAATAAATTACGAAGTCAAAAATATAACTACAGAAGTAAGGTTATTTGGTAAGAAATTTTTCACCATGGGTTTTTTTTTAACTTCTTCAACAAATTCCAAAATTATGGATTTTCTAGAATGTAGGATAAATTCATGGCAAAAATAAAAAAAAAATTCTAAATTAAAGTGAATCTCTTACCAAGAGAAGAAGAAATCTAAGATCTTTAGTCCTTGAAATCTTATCAAGTTCACCCAATTTCAAGCCCTAAGTTGAGGTTTAGAGGTAAGAGATGACTCAAGCATTAAAAATTGAGTTTTATTGGGCTATTTTGCGGTTATTTACCCAACCTGGCATTTTTGGGAATTTGGCGCCTCAGGCGCCAACACCAAAATTTTTCAGATTTCATTTTTCTTTGGAAATACTCTACGTAACTAACTTAATTAAACAATTATACTCATAATTAAACTATTTTATAACACTAAAATTTCACAAACAAAATAAAACTCATATTTAAATATAAAATTGGTACTATTACAAACTGTCAGTTTTCAAGCCAATAAATTTAATTCTGTGTTCGAAGCAACCCAACATCTTAACACTAAAAACTAAGTTTCAAAATACTCAATAAATGACACAGATAAAGTCCAATAATGAAAGTAAATGCAATCCAACATAACACAATAACACAAGTAAGCAATACTAAATCCACATTTCGTGCATAAAGTAAGTTCAAGCATCTTCTTCACTCTCACCCTCTTGGATGTCTCCCATGGATTGGTTGTACATGTACATGTAAAAAGTTCCATAATGAAATTCGTCCATTGAATCTTCCTTGATCCATACATTGTTCTTGAACATATGCACCAAACCATCTTCAATATGTCCAGTGTGTTCAAAATGTTCCTTCATCCTCTAATCCATTCATCCTCTAATCCAAATCCAGATGATCCAACATTTCAGATACATTCCCAATTGAATGCATAAGGTTATGTACCTAACTCTCTATCTTTATGATCCTTTTATGAATTCATACTGAACTAAGGCTAAATAGGTGAGGAATTATGGGATGACTTATCCATCAGTATGTTCATATCATTCTCGTCCCCCATTCATATGCAGTTGTAATAAACTTCAGGGTCCATAGGCTTCCAAGGAAGAAACACTTTTTTCCCAACTTTCATAAGACACTTTCAATTGATTGCATAGTAGGGAGATAGTATATGGATGTCCTAGTCCAATAATATATCCATTAATGATCAACACAGAACAAATTTCACAATTATTACACCCACATCAATATGTTTTCTAGTTTGAATACAGTAATTCAAAATAGCACTCTCCTTAGTCACATTATTAATTTTCATGTTAGGAAGTAATCTTAATGCAATAAATAAATGCCACACCTTTGATGTAAGATTCAATAATGATGATGAAAAACTTACATTCCAATTATCTTTGGTCTCCTAATTTGCATTGTGGCAAATAGGGACACATTCAATCATAAACATATTGTTTATTCTTGAAGGAGTGAATTGTACGCACCTGCCTCAAATGTAGACAACTCCTTGGTTATTTCCATGAAGATTGGTGCAATAATATTTCACCACAAGGACAACTATGGCGACAGTGGTATAACAAAGCATTTCCCATCATCTTTATGCAATAATCTTCTCCACCCAAGTATTCAGTGTGTTGAATCCTTGATTCACAAATTCCCTTTCCTTGATTAGCCTCTTCTTCAAAATAACTTAATCATATAACTTCTGAAAACATAACTGACAAACTTCCTCTAGTTTAAATTTCCATATCTAGTGATATCTTTAGAGAAGGAAGCCATTGGATTTGAAAAATGTTGACTCTTCCTTCATTTTACCCTCTAAAATAGGTTTAAGAATTAGTTTTTGGGAGTTAACAGGAAGAAAACCCACTAAAATCCATCAAAAACTACTTTTTGAAGCGTCTTAAGTCATTTCGGTCGCCGCGGTGCTTCAGGTGCTAGTTCCCTAGAAAATGATGCCATAAGCGCCAGTCTGGCACCTCATGTACCAGTTCCAAAGTTCGCACCTTCTTGTTTTAAATCTAATTAATTCTCAAATCTTTCATAAAATTGGGTAAATACGAATGTTTTTAGATATTTTCTCAATTTGAAAATTTTCAAGTACAGGGAATCCATAAAATTACGAATACATATATATAGCACTCTAAACAAAAACAAATGAGCAAGATAAACAATGATAAATTTGAGTTGCCTCCCACAAAGAATTCAGTTCAATGTCGCCAACCCGACATTCCCAATCTTTACTCTAGGTGACCCAACATTACAATCTCTTTAAATACTAGCCTTTGACCATCAAAATATTGTTTTAGTCGGTGCCCTTTCACTTTAAATATCATTCATGCTTTGGTATCTTCAATATTACCCGCCCTATATGAATAAACTTTTACAATTGTGAATAGCCCTATCCTCCTAGACTTCATTTTTCTATGAAATAATTTAAATCTTGTATTGTATAACAAAACTTCATGTTTAGGCTTAAACTTCTTTTTTATTATCTTTCTATCATGCCATTCTTTCATTTTCTCCTTATATAATCTAGCATTTTCCAAGATTCATTCTTAATTTCTTCAAGCTCATTCAATTGTAATAATTTTTTTTCACGATCATCTTTTAATTTGAAATTGAACCCTTTATTAGTCCAATAAGCTTTATGCACCAATTCAACTAGTAAGCAACAAGTCCTACCAAAAAGTAATGTATAAGGGAACATTCCTATAGGTGTCTTACAAGGTGTTCTGTAAGCCCATAATGCAGTCTAATCTAGAAGACCAATCCATTTTGTTAAAATTCACAGTTTTTTTTCAAAATTCTTTTGATTTCATGACCAGATACTTTGGCTAGAGCACTAGTCTAGGGATGATAAGTAGTTGCAATCTGATACATCGAAATAATATATTATTTTTAGTATACATTTTTTGGCTTAATTTTGATGATATTGCACTTTAGGAAGGGTATTTTCATGTTTTTATTACAAGTATATCAATTTTATGCATTTGGAGCAAAAGTAGCAAAAAAGATGAAATTTGGAGCCAAAACAACAAATATAGTGAATTCTGGCGCCTAATGCGCCAAATTGGCGCTAGAAGTGCCATTTAACAGATAACTGGCACCAAATACGCTAGAGTTGGTACCTGATGCACCAAAACCCAGAATAATGTGGTCTTAAGCAAGTTGACAACTGATATCCTAGAATCAGTGCCAGATAAACCAAAGACAACTTTTTACAGATTAAGGCAGTTTGGGAAAAATTTTGCTCAAATTTTGAGAGGGACACTTGTTCTAAACAACCCTTGGAGTGATTCAATGCATGTAGACACTGTAGACACTTTGCATGTAGACACTTTGGGAGGTTCTTTTATGAGGGGATGTGTCTCTTGGATCATGTTTTTTCAATTCAAAAGGGTTGACTTTTGGATAAAATTTTAGAGGGAATTTTGAATTCTTTTTGGAGGGAGGTTGCCTTTCATAAAAGAGAAGTTTTGGAGAGTGTGAGTGTGGCGTGTAAGGGCAAACAAGAGAGTTGGAGAGAGAGAGAGAGAGAGAGAGAGAGAGAGAGACAGGGGCGTGGAGGTTGGTCTTTTCTGTCAAGAATTGTAAGAGGAGAGGGAAGGTAAGAAATTTTTTCTTCATTACACTTCTAAGAGAAAATTGAGAGTGCCTTTAAAAAGAGAAAGGCTTGAAGATAAATTATATGGATTTTCATGGGAAAAATTATTAGATAAGTAGTGTCTTTTATTTCTTATGTATTGTATACTTGTTTTTATATAGGAAATCCATGTTTTATCATATCCTTCTCATGAATTCTGAGTTGTCTTCTTCATCCTTCTCCCTAATTTAAGATATGATTTTGTGATGAATTGATTTTGTTTTATACTATTTTAAATGAAAATAATTTTTGATGATTTGAACTCCGATCTTCATTTAATTTATGATCTGACCAATTGAATTGTTAAAATTTGTTGAGAAACATATGCTCCGAAAGGGCTATGATATTTACAACATAGGGTGAATCACATTTGATTTCATGTGAGAAGATGTCATCCTTGGAGTTGAGTGCAAAAAAATATAGAAATATATTTTGTTGGATGCAAAATTGGAGATTTTAAGGTGACAAATTAAAATCCCCAATTTGGTCTAGCTGATTGGAAACAGATGTGAGATTATTAGCCCTCAGGTGAGGGGGTAGGAGCTCTAGAGTGGCGGCCGGTATTCTCCCACGCCAACCACAAAATGTTCCTTATGCACTAAGAAGAGGGTAAAGAATAAGATTGCTCCTATTTGGCATATATATATACATATATATATTTTCAAATGATTTTAATTTCTTCACAATCCATATACTCATTGTAAAGGGTAAGGATGTTTTCTTAAAATTGAACTCTTTGTCACAAAAACTTTGTTCAGTTTTTGTAAATTTTAATTTAGAATGTTTAGAGATTAGTTTAATTAAGCTTATCTTTTACTGCATTTTTTTTAGCATTCACTCTATTACTTTATATTTGAATTTAACACTTCACTTTTGTAGTTTAAATTGTAGTTTTCATGATAATCTTAACAATTTTCTTCTAGGAATTTCCAAGTTCCATGTGGGATCGAAATCTAGGACTCCATTAGAGCCTTTTATTACTTGACAAATAGATAAACTTGCATTATTTTTATGGTATTTGGCAATTTAAAGATTTTTTAAAAATACTATTTTCACTAATTATTTTTATCAGGATTAATTTGCATATTTACTATTGTATCCACAGTGTGTATTTTGTAATATTTACAAAATTAACACACTAAATTCACCCGCATCAAATTTTTGGCACCGTTGTAGGGGAAGTAACAGAAAGTAGTTGTAAGTTATTTTTTAATTTGAATGATTTTATTTTGAACTAAAAAAAAAGTGTTTGTAGTTTAGTTTGAATATTTTCATATTTTAGGTTGTTTGTTTATTTTAATTACTTATTATATTTGTTCATGAATAGTGTAAAATCTCAAGATTTAGTTCCTTATGGGTCTGAATTAGAAAGAACTATTAGAAAAAATTTGAAAACAAAAAAAAATGATAGATCATATTAGCAAAATGGCTTGCAACTTAAGTAATGCTAGAGAAGAAAATGAATATCATGAGTGACCTTTAAAAGATTATGTTAATCTTACAACAGATGAAATTCATTTTAGTATACAAAATCTTGGTTTACCTGCCAATTCGTTTGAGCTTAACCCTTCTATTATCCAAATGGTACAAAATAATCATTTTGGAGGAACACCAACTAAAGAACCTAATTTACACCTTGCTAGTTTTAAATATGATGGAGTGTCGAATGTTGTCGTCAAACTTAGATTTTTTCCTTTTTCACTAAGGGATTAAGCTAAGATGTGGTTAAACTCGTTAGCACCTGGATCTATCGGAACTTGGGTAGACTTATCACAAAAAAATTTATCTAAATATTTCCTACCTTAAAGAACTGCTAAGTTTAGAAATAATATTACATCTTTTGTTAGTTTGAAGGGGAATCGAATATAATTTAAGAAGTATGGGAAAGATTTTAAGATCTCCATAGGAAGTGTCCAGACCATGCTTTTCCAGATTGGTTATCAATTAAAACTTTTATAATGGATTGGGTGGATCTCTCAAATTGATAATTGAAGTTGTTATTGGTGGATCATTCATGTCAAAACCATTAGATGAAGCATATTCTCTAATTAAAGATTAGGCTAGTCATAATTTTCAATGGCCCTCTGAAAGGGTAAATCAAGAAAGAGTGGCTAGTATTCATGATTCTGATGCAATATTTATGTTAGCTGCCCAAATAGTTGTTATATCAAAGAAGATAGATCAATATGGAATGAATTATTCTCAGAAATTACCTATGCTTGAGAAAAACTCTTTGAGATAAATGATAGAATCTCAATCATCTTATGAGATCTTAATGTAATAAAAAGTCATTCTAATAGTCATTATGCCAATTAGTATAATCCTGGTTAGAAGAGTCATCTAAATTTTAGTTGGAGTAATAATAACTGTAAAACTGCAAATTCACAATGGGGAAACAACACTGCGATCCCATTAGGAAAAAAACAACAATAAAGGAAATCCAACTTATAAGCCTTATTACCCTCCAAGTTTTATTAATTTGCAGTGCAAGGAGAAAAACTTGTCAATTGAAAAATTGATATTGCAAATGGGAAGCCAATTACAAAGTCAAGGAGTTGCAATTAGAAATATGGAAAATAAATTAGGATGTATTGCTACTGCACTTAGTAATAAACATCCGAGAATGTTGTCTAGTAATGTTGAAGTAAATCTTAAAGAATAAAATAAAGAGCAAATTATGGATGCTCAACTGAGAAGTGGAAAATAATTGGAAACCAGAGTTCAAAAAGAAGTGGAAGTTGAAGTTGAAAAAGATGAGGTAGAAAATGAAAAATCTAGTGAAGATTGAAGATTTTCATTTTGATTTTCATTTTGAGTCAGAATGTCCTATTAAACAAATGAAAATCTCTGTAGAAAGACCACCACCACCATTTCCTCAACGATTGAAGTAGAAAAATAAAGATAATCAATTTTCAAAGTTTTAAGAAATATTGAAGAAATTAACGATAAACATTCCATTTGTTGAAACTTTGGAACAAATGTCAAGCTATGTGAAGTTCATGAAAGTTATACTTAGTAAGAAATGGAAGTTTATAGATATTTAGATCGTTGCACTCAGTGAAGAGTCTAGTGTTATAATTTAGAAGAAGCTTCTTGAAAAACTTAAAGGTCCTGGAAGTTTTACTATTCCTTGTGCTATAAGTGAAATACATTTTTGAAAAGCTTTATGTGATTTAGGAGTAATAATCTTATGCCTTTATCAATTTTAAGAAGGTTGGGTTTAGGAGAACTTTCACCTACAACTCTAATTTTTCAGTTTGTTGATCATTTGATTACTTATCCTAAAGGAGTTATAGAAGATGTTTTGGTAAAAGTTGATAAATTTATCTTTACTATGGATTTTGTTGTATTAGATATGAAGGAAGATAAAGAAAATCTTATCATTTTAGGAAGAACATTCTTTGCCACTAAAAGGGCTTTGATAGATGTGTATAAAGGAGAACTAACTATGAGAGTTACTAATCAAGAGGTCTCATTTAATTTTAAAAAATCAATGAGATGCCCTGCAAGAGAGCAAGAGATTGAATGCTTCAGAATGGATATCAAAAAATATTTAATCCATGAATATGTTAAGAAGAGATTTAAAAAAGAATTTGAAAAGGAGTATTTTTAATATCAAGATGAATCTATGGAATCAACTCCGTTAAGAATAAATGAGATCAACCAAGGAATTGTCTTTGTGCTAGGCCGGTTTGAGAAATCCACTCCGTTAAGAATAAATGAGATGTTTATAATTGAAAGTGTGCCTATTTTCCACTACGTGAATTTTACCCCTACGAGAGATAATATGAATGAACTCTATCGATACCTTACGGATGAAGATGCAAATTGGGAAGCCAGAGATGATGGAAATGTAAGTTTTTCTTCATCATTGTTAAATCCTGCTTTTAGGGCATGACATTTCTTTATTGCATCGAAATTACACCCCACTATGAAAATCAGTAAGGTAACTAAGGAGAGTGTTTATCTAAACTACTATTTTCAAACTAGAAAAACTTTTGATATTCGAACAATAATTGTAAAATCAATTTTGGCTTTGATTGTCAATGGATCGGATTGGGGCATCCATCCACTATTTTCCTACTATGCAATGTATCGCAAGTACCTTATGAGAGTTGGGAAAAAGTGCTTCTTCATTGTAAGCCTATGGATCCAGAAGTCTATTGAACCTATATTGGAATGGGAAATGAGACTAATATGAATGTAGTGATGGATCAAGTATCCCAGAATTCATCACCTATTCAGCCTTACTTAAACTTAAACGTACTTTTGAAAAGGATTAAGAAGATAGAAAAAGAAGTACAGAGCCTTGTTATGCAATTGGGAATGTTTCTGAATTATTGGATCATCTGGATTAGAGATTGTAGGAACATTTTGAACATATTGGTTGTATTAAAGATGGTTTGGTACGTATGTTCAAGATCCATGCTTGGATTGGGGAAGATTCAATTGATGAATTTACTTATCGACCCTTCTATAACTTGTACGTACACTACCAATCAATGGGAGATATCTTGGAGGGCAAGAGCAAAGAAGATGTTTGAACTTAATTAATGAACGACATATTTTGTTTAGTACTACTTATTTAGGTTAATGTGTTATGTTGTATTGCATTTACTTTTATTGTTAAACTCTATTTATGTTTGTGTTTAGTATTTTGTTGTTTATATATCAGTGCTGGGATATTTGGTTTTCTTTGGACACTGAAGTAGATGTTTGTTGGCTTGAAAAAATGTTAGTTTTTAATAGAACAGATTTAAAATATAAAAGTGAGTTTTGTGTTGTTTGTGAAAGTTTGGTGTTAGAGTAATGTTTAAATTATGATTATTAATGATCATTTGAGTTAATTAGAGGAGGATGTAAGCAGTACGTAGCAGATTTTCAATTAAAAAAATCAAGGAAAATTAACGCATTGGCATTTGATGCGCCAAATTGGCGCATGAAGTGCCAATTTATAGAGTGTTGGTGCATGATGTGCCAGATTTGGCGATAGAAGTACCAAATTTCCAAAAACTCCAGATTTACCTACAAAACTGCAAAATTGCATAGTAAAACTCCAATTTTATTGCTTGGATCGTCTCCTACCTCTAAACCGTGGTCTATGATTTTACATTGTGCTTGTTAGAGAAGATTTTGGAAGCCAAAGATCTTAGATTTCATCTTCTCTTGGTAAGAGCTTCACTTTAACCTAGAAACTTTTAATTTTCACCATGGGTTTTTCCTACAATATGGAAGATCTAAAATTTGAGTTTTTTGATGGAAAAGCTTGAAGATAACTCAAGGTGAATAGTTTCAAACAAAATAATCTTACTTGGTGAGTTAGCTTTTTAATTTTGTAATTTATTTAGATTTTATTTGGATTTTTGTAGAAATTCCAATGGCTCCACGAGTAAAGAGAGGAAAGCCGACATATGATTTTGATGAAAGGAGATTTATTTATTTCAAAGCCCAAAATTGTTATAACACTGTAATGAAAATAAGAATATTGAACTAGGAACGGGCATTTGCTAACTCGGGTGGCGAGATCGAAAGGTTGATCATTGCTAGAAATTAGGAGAGGTTTTGCTACTTTACTATAGTGGCTATTGTACCTATGATTCAGGAGTTTTATGTCAACTTGAGGTTTACCACTGATAATCACATCCTTGTGGGATGTGAGCAAGTTGAATTTTCAAGAGAAAGGATCAATGCTTTTTATGGGCTGAGAAATGTATTCCATTGCGAATACACTGCATTTGCATTGCATTTGTGATGATAGATTCATCACTAGATGAAGTGATTACTTTTGTGTCTGATGGAAGAGGAGAATGGAAGATTAAAAATAATAAGAAAGTCAACTTTTCTACTTCCATGATGACCATTCAGTCAAAGGTATGACACCACTTCATCACTGCTAAATTACTACAAAAAATTTATCTGAGCCAAGTAATGAAGGATAAAGCTGTGCTAAACATCTGCATTCAGAAAATGTAGGCGGTAGATGTCGGAGCTCTTATAGTTCATCATGCTCGGATTATAGTTAGTAGTGCTACAACTAGTGGTTTGGGTTATGCAGCTTTGATTTTCACTTTATGTGAGCAATCAGGAGTAGAGTCCCATAGAAATGAGGAAAGGATGCAGCCAAAAAATCCTATCGGGAAGCATACGGTTCAAAGAGATGAATCATTTGTTGAATATAAAAGTGGAGGTATTGATATACCCTCTACATCAGCTACAGAGGCATCTACATCTTGCTCTGCTTCACTTGGAAATATTACGGAGCAACTTACTATTTAACAAATTGAAATAGTTAATATGTAGAATGAGATTGGAGAAATTGGAGCAAGAAATGCTTATAATGATGAGTATAAATAGAGGAGAGTTCAACATGATTTAGCTTTTAAGGAAGCTATGGTTAGATATATTAGGGGTGAATACAATATGGAATTTCCAAGTTTCCCCAGCTTCTCTCCTTATGCTCCTATTCATGATCGAGAAGAAGAAGATGATGATGATGATGATGAGGAAGGTGACGAGGACTGATATTCTTAGGTGTTTAGTTTGTTTTGTATGATTTTTTGTTATTTTTGATAATGTTTTCGTTTGATGTTATTTGAAACGGTTGTGTTAAAAACTTTCATCTTGTGTTGTGGACCTAAATTGTAATAGGAACAATTGATTTTTACTTTTTGTGCATTTTAGTATTTTCTGTTTTTATTTCTACTTTTAAAGTTCAGTAAATCCTTTAAAATACATTATGTTCATTTAATACTTTAAAGCCTGTATGTATTTTTAAATTTAGTACCTGCAGCATACCAGAACCTAATTTCATTGTTAGAAATCTTGTACAAGTTAGTTTTTATTTTATATGCATTTACTTTTTTCTTTCACCAACTAAATTTTGTACAAACACATTTTTAAATTACTTAAAAATTTAAGTTTGGGGGAAAGAAAAATTTCTTTACAAAAAATAAATAAACTAAATTTTATTTTTGCTTAATTAACTGTAGTTTTAAAATTATTTAATATGATCTCAAATATTAAGATTTAACTTTAAATGACAATACTTATTTTTATGAATATTGTGGTAAATTTAGGTAAAAAGTTTTTAATAATGAATTTCATATTATAAGTTAAAGATATTTTGTATCAATGGATAAGACTATGTTTTTCTATTTAAATTAAATGAAATAGTATTTTTGAAGTATTAAGAATTTTATAGTTTCATGTAAAAAGAAAAGAATGAAACTTTATGAAAAATCATAAACTAATATGAATTTATAAATAGAAGAAAGGTAAGGAGTTTTTATTTTAAGAAGAGGATAGTGAAGTTCAAAATGAGTATCTCGTGTAAGGGGCAGGAAAAGAGTTGGGGAGAGAGATAAAGTCAAGGGTTTAGATATTTTCTTCAAAGATTGTAAGAGGAGAGGGAATGTGAGAGATTTCTGAAAAAATAAGAAAAGGAAAATGTGTGAGGAGAAGCTTGAGGAGATGCTTAATCAAAAATTGGTTTCACTTAATTTAACTTAAGGAAAAGGCTTTATTACTTTTTCTGAACTTATACTGGAGTATTAGTAGCATTACTAGTAAAGTTTTCATGAGCTCTTTTTCATATGAATGTTTTAAGTAACCTTAATATGGAAAATTGCAATTTTCATTAAAACGAATAGAAATTCAGAAATCTTAAATTTTATTACTAAGTACTCTTAGACTTTTAGTTTGAATCTAAGTTATCAAATTTTTTTATTAAATATTACTATTTTATTTATTAAACTAAAGTATAGGAGTTATTAGTTAATATATATCCTAAGTCTTATGCTTTTATGTAGTAAAAGTGTAACTTGAGGACAAGTAACATTTAAGTTTGAGGATTTTGATACACTAAAATGATATGTTGTTTTAAGTAAATATTTTATGCTTATTTTTGGTGATATTGCACATTAAAAACGGGTATTTTCATATTTTTATTGCAGGTATATCAATTTTAGGCATTTGGAGCAAAAGTAACAAAAAGGATGAAATATGGAGCCAAATAAGCTAATTTTGGGAATTCTAGCACTTGAAGCTCTAGATTAGTGCCACAAGCGCCATTTGATAGAGAACTAATGCCATATGGAACAGAGTTGACGCCTGAAGTACCAAAATCCAGAACATCGCGGTCTTAAGCAAGTTGGCGCCTGATGCACCAGAACCAACTCGAGATGCACCAGAAATGATTTTTTGCGGATTAAGGTGGTTTAGGATGAGTTTTGCTTGAATTATGAAAAGGACACTTGTTCTAAACACACCTTGGAGTGATTCAATGCATTTAAACACTTTCTAAGGTTCTCTTATGAAGGGACATATCTCTTGGATCAATGGATATATCTTTTAAATTCAAAAGGGTTGACACTTGTATAGAATTTTGGAGAGAATTTTGAATTCTTTTCTGAGGGAGGTAGCCTTTAATAAAAGAGAGGTTTTGGAGAGTGTGAGTATCTCGTGTAAGGGGCAGGAAAAGAGTTGGGGAGAGAGATAAAGTCAAGGGTTTAGATATTTTCTTCAAAGATTGTAAGAGGAGAGGGAATGTGAGAGATTTCTTCTTCGTTACACTTCTACGAGGAAAGTTGAGAAACATATAATCCAAAAGGCCTTGATTTCCACAACATAGGGAGAGTCACATTTGATTTCATGGAAGCGGATGTAATCCATGAAGTTGAGTTGAAATAAATAAGGAAATATATTTTTTTTAATGCAGAATTGAAAATTTTAAGGTGACAGACTAAAATCCTCAAATTGATCTAGTTGATTGGAAACTGATGCGAGATTATTAGCTCTCAGGTGAGGGAGCAGAGGGAACTTTTGAGTAGTAGCTGGTAGAATCTAAGTTATCAAATTTTTTTATTAAATATTACTATTTTATTTATTAAACTAAGGGTTTAGTAGTAGCTGGTATTCTTCCAGCCTAGCCACAGAATTAGCGACCAAACTCAGGATTAGTCAATGTTCTTCATGCACTCTGCAGAGGGTAAAGAATAGGATTTGTCCTATTTGACACAAAACAATTTAGTTAATATATATCCTAAGTCTTATGCTTTTATGTAGTAAAAGTGTAACTTGAGGACAAGTAACATTTAAGTTTGAGGATTTTGATACACTAAAATGATATGTTGTTTTAAGTAAATATTTTATGCTTATTTTTGGTGATATTGCACATTAAAAACGGGTATTTTCATATTTTTATTGCAGGTATATCAATTTTAGGCATTTGGAGCAAAAGTAACAAAAAGGATGAAATATGGAGCCAAATAAGCTAATTTTGGGAATTCTAGCACTTGAAGCTCTAGATTAGTGCCACAAGCGCCATTTGATAGAGAACTAATGCCATATGGAACAGAGTTGACGCCTGAAGTACCAAAATCCAGAACATCGCGGTCTTAAGCAAGTTGGCGCCTGATGCACCAGAACCAACTCGAGATGCACCAGAAATGATTTTTTGCGGATTAAGGTGGTTTAGGATGAGTTTTGCTTGAATTATGAAAAGGACACTTGTTCTAAACACACCTTGGAGTGATTCAATGCATTTAAACACTTTCTAAGGTTCTCTTATGAAGGGACATATCTCTTGGATCAATGGATATATCTTTTAAATTCAAAAGGGTTGACACTTGTATAGAATTTTGGAGAGAATTTTGAATTCTTTTCTGAGGGAGGTAGCCTTTAATAAAAGAGAGGTTTTGGACAAATTTGAACTCTTCGTCACAATTTTTTTTTAGTTTTTGTAAATTTGACTCTTGAAATTTTAGCAATTAGTTTAATCAACTGTCTTTTTACTTCATTTTATTTAACATTCACTTTATTACTTTATATTTGAATTTAAAACTTAACTTTTGTAGCTTAAAATTGTCGTTTACGTTATAATCTTAAGATTTTACTTATAAGCATTTCCAACTTTCTTGTTGGATCGATATGTACGACTTCATTAAAGTCATTTATTATTTGATTGACACGTATACTTGAGTTATTTTTAGGGGATTTGGCAGTTTAAAGATTTTTAAAAGATAAAACATTTTCCACTAAAATTATTATTATTGGGATTATTTTGCATATTTAATTTTGTATCTTTTGTGTGTATTTTGTAATATTGAAAAATATTTGCAAATTAACAGACTAAATCCACCCACATCACATTCCTATGCATAATATTATGTTTTTCCACCAATCTTGCAATTTTTGCATTCCTAAAATAAGATCTTCCCTCAGTAATGACTATTCTCAGCAATCATATCTTGTAAAAATATTTTTGATTAAAAATTTTAAAAGACTATGAGCATCACATCGTGGTAAGGTTATTGCTTCGACCCATTTTGACTCATAATCCACTGCAATCAATATATATACATTTCCAAATGAAGGTACAAATGGACCCATTAAATTAAATCCCCATGCATAAAAATTTTAACTTCCAAATTATAATTTAGATGCATTTCACTTCTTTTTGAATTATTACCTACTCTCTAACACCAATAACACACACACACACACATATTTATATATATAGAAGAAGAAAAAGTTACTATCACAAGTCCAAAAATTAAAAGAAGGAAATAATGGGAGCACAGGTGTTCTGAAGATTTGGGGACCTCCTCCCTCTAGAGGAAGGACCAAATCAAGATCTCAGCCTTCTCTTCATTTCAATCCCTCTAATGATTAATATGTTGTGTTGGAATATAAGGGGAATTGCTCATTCCCAATCTTTAAGAAGATTGATTTATCACAACAAAAAATATAAACTATGGTGTTTTGCTATCCTTGAACCAATGGTTCAGCAAAACTCCCATAGAATTATTAACAAATTCCATGGATTTTCTCATTATGCTAAGCAAATTCCGTGGATTTTCTCATTATGCTAACAAAAATAAAAAAGTTTGGTTCTTTTGTAGGAAAGAAATAAAGTGGAGCATTCTTATTGACCACTTATTTATCAATGATCAAATTCAGCAACAAATATGAAATTATTTATTAAAGTGGAGCATTCTGAAAAGGAAGAAATAAAGTATGCAACCTTTATTTATGCTGTAAGTCTCAAAGAAGATAGCAGGAGCATTGGGAGGGCTTACATCTCATCAGCACAAATATGAACTCTCCCTGGATGGTAGGGGAGATTTCAATTGTATCACTACTGCAACAGAGAAATCTGAGGGGAGACCTCCCAATCTGTCCAAAATGGCTTTCTTCAATGATCAAATTTAGCAAGCTGGCTTGTTTGACTTGGGATACTAGGGTCCTAAATTCACTTGGAAATGGGGTCTACTGCGGGAAAGACTTGACAGGGTGTTAGTGAATGACTACTGACATAAACACTACCTCCTAACTTTTGTTACTCACCTAACCCTCACTGGTTCTGATCATAGACCACTTCTTATATCTATTACTTCCCCTAACAATACCACATATCACCCCCCCTTTCAGATATCTTAATCTACTCGCCCCCTTTTCATCAGCTGTGTTGCTTCTAATTGGATGAGTATTGATCATACTGACCCTTTCATCAAGCTCGACCTTCTTCATCTGAAAACAAGCAAAGCTTTGAGGAAGTGGGGTTGGGAGACTTTTGGGAATGTCTTTTCCAATGCCTTATCTGCTAAAAAGGAAGTAAGGAAAGTAGAAGCTGCTGTTCAGAATGAAACTGCCACTGAGACTGATCTACTTACTGTCCAGACTAATCTACTTAATGCTATTGACATACAAGATATGTTACTCAAACAAAAAGCTTCTATTAACATTTTTATTGAGGTGACAGAAACAAAAAGTTCTACCATGCTTATATAAGTTACAAGAGGAAATACAATGCCATTCGCTCTATTTACTCTACTGAGGGTAGATGGATTAATAACATTGATCTTATTGCTTTGGATGATGTTAAGTACTACAGCTCCCTACTGAACTCTTCAGTTGATCTAAACACTGACTATGAAGACTATTTTACTAAGGAAGTAGATTATACTATTCAGCTCAATCTCACTGAACCCCCTTCTGATGAGGAAATTTGGGATGCCTTAAACACCATTGACAACTCCAAAACAACTGGCCCTAATGGATTTACTGCTGACTTTTATAAAAAATCTTGGTACATTATAAAGAAGGAGGTAATTGAGGCAATCAAGAGCTTCTTTAGGGGGGTCAATCTCCCTAGCTATTTTGGAGACACTTCTATTGTGCTAACCCCTAAAGGAGATCTGCAGAAGACTTGGGAATACTACAGGCCTAGCAGCCTTACTTCTGTCATAAGTAAACTCATATTAATATACTTGTGCTTCAAATCGTTTTGTGTATTTAAAATTTGACATTGATTAAATATTTAAAAACATCTTTATTTATTTAATTGCATAAAAAATTGAGGATTTATTAGATAAAAATTGAAATGATGAAATTTTAGGAACTCGTGCATGATGCACCAGAATGGCACATGATGCTGCATATTCCAGACCGCTGGAGCATGATGCACCATAATCGGCACATGAAGTGCCACAGGATGGAAATGACTTAAAACGTTTCAAATGGTGGTTTTTGGCAGTTTTTCCCCTTAAAACTCCCAAAAGATATTTCAAAAGTCAATTTTAAAGGATAAAATGTGGGGAAAGTCACTAGTTTTTAATTCCAATGGTGTCCCACTCTAAAAATTCTGCTAGATTTAGAATTTTTAACCGAGAAAAGTTCATCAACTTTGATGTGCAGAAGTTACATGATCGTGTTCTTGCAAAGAAGAGGCTAATCAAAGAAAGAGGTTGTGAATCGAGGATTCAACACATCGAATACTTGACCAAAAGAAAATATGTTGACATTTTCATACCTATTTTACACTGATTTGGATGATAATACACTTCAAAGAAAGGTATTTTTTATGTTTTGTTGCAGGTATGTTGAATTATGGTCATTGGAGCAAAAAGATGCAAAAAGGAGCAAATTTGGAGCAAAAAGGTCCAAAATATGAAGGTTTGATCTTGGGCGCCGACGGCGGGCTCGACGCCGCTGACGACAGGTTTTTCCCGAGAGTCCAAAATTAAATATTCTAGAGGCGCCCCGACGGCGCCATCGATGCCGCAGACGGTGAGCACGTCGGTTCTCTTAACAGATGCATTGACTATGGATAATTTTTGAAGGGATGCTTGGGCAATTCTTGAAAAGTCTTCTACAACTTTAAAGAAACAATTTGGAGGCCAAAAAATGGGGGTGTACGCTGAGTCTTTGTTGTTTGTTGTGCCCATTAATGTGTAGAGAGTGGTTAGTATTGTGAGGAATTCTTTGAGAGATTGTAAGAATGGAAGGAAAGCGAGAGATTTCTTCCTCCTTGCCGCTTCAAACGAGAATTTTGTTTTGCTGTAAAGAAAGGAAGAGATTCAGAGGAACTTCAAGGAGTTTGCTTGGGGAGGAATTAGAGATAAGTTGTATTTACTTATTGAAGTTTGTATGACTTTGCTTTTATATATAAATTCCAAGTCATATCGTATCTTCTCCATGATTTCTGAGTAGTTTTCTCTATCTTTCTCTTTGTCTTGAGATTTTGTGAAATGGTGATTTGAGTTGGTTGTGCCATGAGAACGTTAAAGAAGTTCTGATGATCTTTTTACTTCAATCTTAATTTACTTTCAATCTGGCCAATTGATTTATTAAAATATGTTGAGTTTTACAACTAAAGTGAAGATTACATCTAAGATTTAGGGAGGTCAAAGTCCTTGAAAGTTGGGTGCAAAT
>NW_018253523.1:34142-35558 GCF_001263595.1 Phalaenopsis equestris
TAAAAAATTTTCGGATGTAGAATTAGAGATTTTAGAGTGACAGACTAAAATCCATAATTCGGTCCTATCGTTTGGGTGTTGAAGTGTAGATGTTAGCCCTCAGGAAAGGGGAACGTGGGAGCTCCAAAGTGAGAGCTGATGTCCTCCCAGCCTAGCCGCAGATTCAGTAACCAAGCATAGGATTAGTCAATGTTCATTATGCCTGCTCCAAAGGGTAAATAATAAGGATGCTCCTATTTGAGACAATACAATTTGAACTGATTCAATTTATCCATTCACTATAATTTCTTGACAAGGAGAATGATGATTTCTTATATATTGAATATCACATTTAAACCCTCATTAGTATCATTAGTTGATTATTAGTTATTAAAATTATATTTTTTTTCAGTTGCCTATTAGTGACAGATAAGCAAATTGAACTTCGTTGTTGCGATTAAAGTATTGCTTTTCTAAAATCTTAGTTCGCAGTTCTAAATCACTCCCTGTGGGATCGATATCTTGGACTCCATTAGAGCCTTATATTACTTGAGCGATACGTATACTTGCATTGATAAGAGTGAATTTACAATTATTGAATATTTTATACATAAACCTTTATCAAATCTATAACAGTTATTAAGTTTTTGTATAGTTGCTAACGGACTAATTAGGACTATTATAAAACTTTTCTTTGAATAACAACTTATTTTCATATTTAGTTAACTATTTTTCTGTGTAATATTTCAATTGTATGCATAAATTTGGACTTGAAAATCTTATACCCTACGACTCGGAGTTAGAACGCACTGTTAAGAGAATTATAAAACAATGAAAAGAATCTAGAAATTCTGACACAATGAAAAATAATGTAAAAAATTAAGGAATAGAAAATGAACATCAACCTATACCTCTACGAGATTATGCAAATCTTAAAGCAGATGAAATTCACTTATCTATCCCACTTATCTATCCAAAATCACTTATCTATCCAAAATCCTGATGTAGCTGCTAATTCATTTGAACTCAAACATGCTATTATTCAAATGTACAAAATAATCAATTTGGAGGTACACCAAATGAAGATCTTAATTTACAACTCGCTAGTTTTTTAGAACTTTGTGCTACCTTTAAATATGACAGAGTTTTGAACGATCCTGCTAGACGTAGAATTTTTCCTTTTTCAATTAGGGATAAGGCTAAGATGTGGTTATATTTGTTAGCACCTGGATTTATTTGAACTTGGGGAGAACTTTCACAGAAATTTCTATCCAAATATTTCCCTCCATCCAAAACTGTTAAACTTAGAAATGATATAACATCATTTTGTCAGATTGATGGAGAGTCGATATATGAAGCTTAGGGGAGATTTAAAGATCTTCTTAGGAAGTGCCCACATCATTCGTTACCAGATTGGTTGATAATTCAAACTTTTTA
>NW_018253523.1:35601-38432 GCF_001263595.1 Phalaenopsis equestris
ATGTCAAAACCTTTTGATGAGGCTTATTCATTAATAGAAGAGATGGCTACCAACAATTTTCAATGGCCCTTTAAAAGGGTAAATCCTAAAAAAGTAGCTAGTATCCACAACTCTGATGCAATATCTATGTTAGCTTCGCAGATTGGTGCAATATCAAAGAAATTAGATCATTATGGAATGAATTATTCTCCAACACCTACTATGATGGAAGAGAATTCACTTAGGCAATTTGTGGATGTTCAACCTTCTTATTAGACCTTAAATGCTATTAACAATAGACCCAACAATCCTTATTCAAAATATTATAACCCAGGTTGGAAGAATCGTCCTAACTTTAATTGGAATAAATATTCTTCTACAAATCAATAATGGGCAAACAACCCAGTAAACCCATTGGGAATTTCATCCAATAAGGAAATGTTAATTATAGTCCTTCTTATCCTCTAGGATTTAACAGTAATACTTAATTTAAGGAAAAGAAGCTGTCAATGGAAGAGCTGATACTGAACACGGGTCAACAATTGCAGAATAAAGAAAATCAATTACAAATTCAAGGAAACCAGTTACAAAATCAAGGAACTGTTATCAAGAATATTGAAAACCAATTCAGGCATATCACTACTGAGCTTAGTAACCGAACATTAGGAACTTTTCCTAGTACAGTGGAACCAAATCCTAAAGATCAAGGAGAAGAATAGATAAAAGTGATACAATTACAAAGTGGAAAAAATTTGGAAATAAGAGTGCAAAAAAAAAATGGAAACTGAAAAATAGAAAGTGAAGACAGAAAAAGAAAAGCAACATGAATACCCAGATTTAGAATATCCACTTACACCAATGAAAATTACTGTGGAGAAACCTCGACCACCATTTCCTCAAAGATTAAAGAAACACAAAAATGATAATAAATTTTTCAAGTTTATAGAAATTCTTAAGAAATTAACGGTAAATATTCCTTTCGTAGAAGCTTTAGAGCAAATGTTCAATTATGTAAAGTTTATAAAAGATATTTTGAACAAGAATAGGAAGTTCACTGATAATGAGACCGGTGCACCTAGCGAAGACTGTAGTGCAATTATTTAGAAAAAGCTTTTTGAAAAATTAAAAGATCCATGTAGTTTCACTATACCGTGTGCTATCAATGAAAGATTTAATGGAAGAGCTTTATGTGATTTGGGATCCAACATTAATCTTATGCCTTTATTAACTTTTAAAAGATTAAGATTAGGAGAAGTCTCACCTACTTCTGTAACACTTCAATTAGTGGATCATTGAGTTACTTATCCTAAAGGAGTTATAGAAGATGTGTTAGTAAAAGTTGATAAATTTATCTTTCTTGTGGATTTTATTGTTTTAGATATGTAGGAAGATAAGGAAATACCTATAATTTTAGGGAGACCTTTTTTAGCTACTGAAAGAGCTATGATAGATGTTCAATCAAAAAGGAGAATTAACTATGAGAGTTAATGATCAGGAAGTGACTTTTAACATTGTGAAATCTATGAAAAATCATGTTGTTTTAAGAGATAATGAATGTTTTTGCATGGAAATTAGTGAACATCTTTTGAACGAGCATTTTAAAGAATATTTTGAAGAGAAAAAAGATTTTGAAAATAAAGATGAAGTTATTTTGGATGAAATAGAAAATGACGAATTAGATTATGTTCATGAAATATTTGAGATGTTGGATATTACAGAAAATACTCATAATAATCTAGTTCCGTCAATTATAAAACCACTTGAACTTGAGTTGAAAATATTGCTTAACCACTTGAACTCATCTACATTACCTGTTATTATTTCTTCAGAGTTAAATGATTTGCAAGAGTAAAGACTTTTGCATACATTAAAAAGATATAAGAAAGCTTTTGGTTGGACCTTAGCTGATATTAAAGGAATCGGTCCTTCGATCTATATGCACAGATTTATACTGGATGAGCCTTATTTATATAAACAATGTAAGAATCTTATTATGAGAAGATGTGTACCTTATGAAGAAACTAAACTAATCATTCAGAAATGTCATGATTCTGAATATGGAGGACATTTTGAAACTGATAAATTAGCTTATAAAATTTTACAAGATGGATTCTATTGGCCTACTCTTATTAGAGATGTTTACAGATAAATAAAAACTTGTGATCGATGCCAACGAGTAGGCAATATATCAACAAGAAATGAAATGCCTCTGAATTTCATGTTAGAAGTTGAGATCTTTGATGTTTGGGGATTGAATTTCATGGGACTATTTATTCCTTCATCTGTGAATTTATACATATTAGTTGCGGTAGAGTACGTTTCATAGTGGATTGAAGCACAAGATTTACCTCATTGTGACACTAATGGTGTTTCAAGCTTTTTAATGAAAAACATTTTCACTAGATACAGAATGCCGGGAGTGATTATCACTGATAGAGGATCTCATTTTAGGAATAAATACATTCAGAGATTGGTAGAAAAATTTAATGTTATTCATAGAATCTCTACTTTCTATCACCCTCAGACCAGTGTGTTAGCTGAAGTTTCTAATAGAGAGATTAAACAAATACTGGAGAAGACTGTAAACCCTAGTAAAGTAGATTGGTCTACTAGATTGGATACTGCATTATGGGCTTAGAGGACTGCTTATAAAACTCCTATTTGAATGACTCCTTACAGGCTGATTTTACTTACCAGTAGAATTGGAGCATAAAGCATATTACGTGATTAAAGAATTCAATTATAATTTGAAAGATGTTGGTGAGAAGAGATTGTTACAAATGAATGAAAGAATTAATAAATGAATCTTATGATAATGACATAATTTATAAGGAAAAGCTAAAGTTATGGCA
>NW_018253523.1:38442-41818 GCF_001263595.1 Phalaenopsis equestris
TTAACCAGAAGAACTTTGAACGAGGAGAAGAAGTTTTGCTTTTCAATACAAGGCTGAAGTTATTCCCTGAGAAATTGAATTCTCGTTGGTTAGGACCTTTTACTGTGACTCAAGTTTATACTTAAGGAGTTGTTGAAATTAAAGATCAAAAGAGTGGGAATAGATTTAAAGTAAATGGAGGCAGATTAAAGCCGTATTTTGAGGGTAAAAGAACAAATTTTAAAGAGGTTTTAATGATCAGTCAGCCTGAATAATACATGAATAAGTCGGGCTGATCGGTCAGACTGACGATGTTAAACCAAGCACTTTATGGGAGGCAACCCATAGTTACGTTTAATTTTTTTGTGTATTCGATTATAGTGTTTTTGTTTGAAATTATCATTAGTTTGTGGTAGTATTGAGCTCCACTACTGGTTTTAACCCTTGAATCATAATAAAAATTAGATCCATAGAGAAAATTGGAACGCATTTGGACTAGAGCGAAATTGTAAAATTCCTGCCATGGGCTTCGATGGCGGGCTCGACGCCGCCGACGTCGGGTTTTTTCCAAGATTCAAGACAATTAATTCTCAAGGCTTGCCGATGTCACCATCGATGCCGCCGACGGAGAGAAGGACAAAATGAAGGTTTCCAGAGTTTGAAATGCTAATTTTTGGTATTTGTAGGCGAGATTTACTCCCTATAAACTTCCAAACTTGGTTCTTAAATTCATATTATCCAAAAAAAAATTGAAACTCCACCAAATTTATCGCTATGGCTTCCAATTCCACTGAAAACCCTAGATTTCGAGTGTTCAACCGGAGAAAGTTCATCAGTTCTGAGGCGCAACGATTCTTCAACAAAGTGTTGATAAAAAGGAGATTAATCAAAGAAAGAGGATTCGTGAATCGAGGATTGAACAATCCTTCGACAGTAATTGAAAAGAATTGAAGAGATGATTGTGCGATAACGATGAGAAGTGTTGTGCTACACTACTGCCGTCGTAGTTGTTCTTATGGTGATGTTCTTATGGTGAATGAGTTTTATGCTAATTTGCATGGAATCAACCAGGGAGTCGTCTATGTGCGAGGGAGATAGGTAACTTTTAATCCTGCATGGATTAATGAGTTATATATGATTGAGAATGTTCCTGTCTACCATTTTTCCAACTTCATCCTGATAAGAAATTTGATGAATGAGATCTACTAATATTTTACGGATAAGACTGAAGATTAGGAAATGAGAGAAAACAGGTAGATTAGTTTTTCTACTACACTTCTAAACCCCATTTCTAAACACTGGCACTTCTTCATTTATACAAAACTATTACTGACAATGAGAATTAGCAAAGTTACTAAAGAAAGTGCTATTCTGAATTACTATATTCAAATGGTACTGTCGATTGATATTGTATTGATAATCGTGAAGTCTTTTTTGGGCCTGATCGTTCATGGATCAACTTATGGGCTTGGACATCCTTCAACAATCTTCTTACTCTACAGTCAGTTCCAAGTATCTTATGAGAATTGGGAAAAGGTACTTCTACCTTGGAAGCCTTTGGACCCAACCCAGAAGTTCCTAGCCAAAGAAGATGAGAATGATATGACTATTATTATGGATCAATCATCTTATAATTAACTTCCTTTTCAGCCTCTAGTTCCAGACAAGACACTAGTGATCCTGTGCAGAATCAAGAAGCTGGAGAAAAAGTTACAAAATGTTATGAATGCAATTAACAGTATCTCTGATTTTTTTTATCATCTAGACTGGAGGATGAAAGAGCATTTTGATCACTCTGGACATATCAAAGGAAGTTTGATACGATTGATGAGATAGATGGGATTGATAGAAGAGGGCTCTATTGAGGATTTCTCATACCGACCCTTCTATAACCTCTTCGTTCATGCTCGATCGATGTGCGATATCAGAGGAGAAACAAACACTGAATTAAAGGAGTAGTAGATTTAGTTTACTAACTATTTGTCTATATGTGTGATTTGATTAGAACTTATGTGTTTGCTTTACTTTCGAATTTTGCTTTAAGATCTCAGTATAGTTGAGATTGAGCATTAAATGTATGTTTTTCAGCATTTAGAGTGTTGTGGCTTAGATTGCGACCCTGAATTGATGTATTAAGTTTTAGAAAATGCCAAACCTATGTGTGTTGTGTAATATGTATTTTAACCCTTAGATTTTATATATAATTGTAATGTTTTGTGTTGTGAATGTTTATTTATATTAGTACATCATTTAATCACTTAACATCATTTAATCACTTAAATTTTTAATCACTTAAATTTATGTTTAGAATGATTGAATGAATGTTGACGAGGCTTGAAATTGGTTGTAATCACAAAAATCTAGAATTGAACTAGTTTTGAAAATCTCGCTGACGGCGCCATAGATGCCGCCAACGGCGGACCTTTCCCGCAACTTAGGCCACTTAATTCAATAGAACTTAGGCTATTAAATTCAATAGAACTCACCGACGGCGTCGACGACCTCTCCGAAGGTGAGATACCAAAAAAACACTTTTAACCATGATTTTGACCAGTCAACCACCACTATTCATCATCCCCTTCCTCTTAAAAAATGAAAATTTTTATCTAGGGCTTGAAGATCTTAGATTTGGGGCAATTTCAAAGTGTTTAGACGCTAGATTTTATCATCTCTTGGAAAGAGCTTCACTCCTAACTAGAAATATTTGATTTTCACCTTGAATTTCTTTCACATTGAAGTGATCTGAAAAAAATTAGAGTGTGGAGAAATTGCATGTGTAATTATAATGGACTTTGATTAGTACTTCGTAAAATTTTATTTTGATATATTAATGAAATATTGTGTTTGTATAATTTTTAATTTTGTACTTATTTCAAAATTTCATTACCAAAAAAATTCTTTAATGCTTTATATGTATAGAAAGCTCCTAGTATTACACACCAGTTAAAGTTAAAGTTTTGAGAAGAACTGCAAAAATTTCAGAAAGACGAAAATGTCTAAAGTACTGAGATATGATTTATATTTAAAATTTTTCTTTCCACCTGTATCATTCCATATTAAAAAATTTAAGTTTGGGGGAGGGAAGAAAAAGATTAACTATTATATCTTCTCAATTCAAATATTTTCAAAAATTATTAATATGATTTTTATTATTGAATTTAATTCAGATAACTATATTTTATAAATATTTAAATATTATGGTAGATTTAAAGGAATATTTTTGTAAGGAAAATTAATTTTGTAGATTAAGATATTTAGTATAAGAGAATAAGACTATAGTTAACTATTTAAAGTAAAGAAAACTATATTTTGAAATATTAAGAATCTTAGAAATTCATTTGAGAAGAAAAGATTGGGGCTCAATGATGTAAAAGCTATGAAATACTTATAAGGTAAA
>NW_018253523.1:42153-51255 GCF_001263595.1 Phalaenopsis equestris
TTTCTTAAAATCTCACTATGGTATTTACTTAAATCAAACTTATAGTATTTCTGAATTAAAACTTTACCACAGTAGATCATAACTTTTATGTAGTATTAAAATTACTTGAGGACATGTAATAGTTAAGTTTAGGGGATTTTGACCAAAGGAAAATATGTTGAGATTTTCATACTTTTTTTACACTAATTTTGATGATATTACACTTTAAAGAAATGTCTTTTTTATGTTTTGTTGCAGGTATGTTGAATTATGGTCATTGGAGCAAAAAGATGCAAAAAGGAGCGAGGATCAACGCCGCCGGCGGCAGTTTTTTCACGAGAGTACATAATTAATTATTCTAGAAGGCCGCTGACAGTGCCATCAAGGCCGACGATGGCAAGCACGTCAGTTCTCTCAATAGATGCATTGAATGTGGACAATTTTTAAAGGGACGCTTGGGAAACACTTGAAAACTCTTCTACAACTTTTAAAAAAACAATTTGGAGGTGGAAAAAGGGGATGTACACTGAGTCATTGTTGTTTTTGGAGCCCATTAAAGTGTAGAGAGTGGTTAGTTTTGTGAGGAATTCTTTGAGAGATTATAAGAGTGAAAGGAAAGTGAAAGATATCTTCCTCCTTGTCGCTTCGAAGAAGAATTTTGTGTGATGTAAAGAAAGGAAGAGAGTCAGAGGAAAGGAACTTCGAGGAGTTTTCTTGTGGAGGAATTAGAGATTTATTTTATTTACTTATTGAAGTTTGTATGACTTTGCTTTTATATATAAATTCCAAGTCTTATCATATCTTCTTTATGAGTTCTGAGTAGTTTTCTCTGTCTTTCTTCTTATCTTGAGATTTTGTGAAATGGCGATTTGAATTGGTTGTGCCATGAGAATGTTAAAGAAGTTGTGATGATCTTTTTACTTCAATCTTACTTTACTTTCAATCTGGTCAATTGATTTGTTAAAATGTGTTGAGTATTAAAACTAAAGTGAAGATTACATCCAAGATTTAGGGAGGTCAAAGTCCTTGAAAGTTGGGTACAAATAAATAGAGAAATAAAAATTATTGGGCGTAGAATTGGAGATTTTAGAGTGACATGCTAAAATCCTCAATTCGGTTCTATCGTTTGGGTGCTGATACGTAGATGTTAGCCCTCAGGCGAGGGAAATGTGGGAGCTCCGAAGTGAGAGCCGGTATCCTCCCAGCCTAGCCGCAGATTCAGTAACCAAGCATAGGATTAGTCAATGTTCTTTATGCCTGGACCAAAGGGTAAAGAATAGGTATGCTTCTCTTTGACACAATACAATTTGAACTGATTCACTTTAAATGCTATTTTAGTTTCTTTTGATCAACAATTATTATGTTATGTGATGAAGTAAATTTTTAATGAAATTTACATTAGAAATTTTATTAGTTGAATTAGCTAATTAATAGTTTATTAAAATTAAATTTTTATTTCAATTGCCTATTAGTGACAAATATGCAATTTATACTATATTGTTGTGATTAAGTATTGATTTTTTAAAATCTTAGTTTGTAGCCTCTAATATTACTCCCTGTGGGATCGATATCCCGGACTCCATTAGAGCCCTTTATTACTTGAGCGATACATATACTTGCGTTGATAAGTGTGACTTTGCAATTTTTGAATATTTTATACACATCTTTATCAAATCTATAACTGTTGTCAAGTTTTTGGTGCTGTTGCCTGAGATTTAAATCTTCTAGCAGAAGTATAAAATTCTTGTTTTTTTAAGCATATATAAAGTAGCTGTCAATACTCGAGTAGGAGATTATTATGCAGAGACGCTTGGAAGTGCTTTTTTACACTACTGCTGTTGTAGTTGTCCCTATGGTGAAAGAGTTTTATGCAGATCTTCATGGAATCATCCATGGAATTGTCTATGTGAGAGGCATGTTTGTGCAATTCAATCCTTCAAGGATAAAGAAGATGTTTATTATTTAAAATGTGCCTATTTACCACTATGAAAAAATGAGAGATAATATGAATAAACTCTATCAATACCTTAGGAATGAAGATTCAAATTGGGAGGCTAGAGATGATGTAAATGTAAGTTTGTCTTCATCATTGTTAAATACTAGTTCTCAGGCATGACATTTCTTTATTGCATCAAATGTACTTCCCACTATAAAATTCAATAACTTAACTAAGGAGAGTGTTATTCTAAACTACTGTATTCAAATTGAAAAACCTGTTAATATTGGAGCAATAATTGTGAAAACTATTTTGGGTTTGGTCGTCAACGAATCTACAACTGGATTGGGGCATCCATCCATTATTTTCCTACTATGCAGTCAATCACAAGTACCTTATGTGAGTTGGAAGAAAGTGCTTCTTCCTTAGAAACCGATGGATCTAGAAGTCTATTGCAACTGTATTGGGATGGGAGATGAGAATGATATGAATGTGCAGATGGATCAGGCATCCCAAAATTCATCACCTATTCAGCCTTACTTCAATTTTAATGTACTTTTGAAGAAGAAGAGTATGAAGATAGAAAAAGAGCTATAGAACCTTATGCATGCAATTGGGAATGTTTTTGAAATGCTAGACCATCTAAATTGGAGACTGAAGGAACCTTTTAAAGATTGATTTGTACGTATGCTCAGAAAGAATGCTTGGATTGGGGAAGATTCAACTGATGAATTTACTTATCAAACATTCTACAACTTCTACGTACACTACCAATCAGTGGGAGATATCTAATGTGCCTCTAGTGTGTGTTATTTTTCTATGTGTTTTATGTCAATTTAGATCTATGGAAACAGTGTCAAGAACTTGACCATTCATGAAACTTGACCCGTCCTAAAAGTATGCAGTAATTTAGCTTTTAAAAAATATGGCCAAAAACTTCACTCAGTTTATATTAAGTAGTTAATGTGTAAAATCAAAATGATTATAAAATATATAAAATAGTTCACACACTAGTGGTATTATGCAAGTGCACGTATCGCTTCAAGTAATATATGACTTTCCTTAAAAACTGCAGTATGGATCCCATGAAAAGTGAAGTAAGAAATCCCTTTAGGCTAATTCTAGTCTACTATTATAAGCAATTAGTTTGGAATGTTGATTAAATTGTTTTTAATGTATGCTGATGAAACTAAGTTTACTAAATAAATTCCTAAACTTTAAAGTTAAATTTACTAAGACTAAAAAAAGTTTTTGTGACGAAGAGTTCAAATTTAAGAAAGTATCCTTTCCACTACAATGAATTTTTGGTTAATGATAGAGATAATTGGTTTGAATTTGTATTGTGCCAAATAGGAGCAGTTTTAATTTTATACACTCAGTCAAGTGTTATGGAGAATCATTGGCTAATCTTAGGTTTAGTCCTTAAATCTGTGGTTAGGCTGGGAGGATACTGGCTCTCACTCCAGAGCTCCCACTTCCCTTCCCCTAAAGGCTAACTCTTGCTTTAGTTCTTAAACACTAAGACAAAATTGTGGATTTTAGTCTGTCACCATAGTATCCCCAATTCTTTGCCCAGTAATATATATATTTCCTTATTTATTTGCACCCAATTCCATGAATGAAACACTTCTTCATGGAAATGATTGTGATTCTCACTTTGTTCTGAAACTCATACTCCATTTCCTGGATAGTATGTTTCACAACAGATCTTAATATTTCAATTGGTCAAAACAAAAAGTGAAAATTAGATTAAGAACAGAGTAAAAAATCTTCTCAATTATTTAATATTTAAATGACACATCCAAATTATCTCTCCATTTCAACATATCTCATTGCGGGGAGAAAAACAAAGAAGACTACTCAGAATTCATGAGGAAGATACTACAAGACACAACTTATCTTAAACCCCTTCTCAAGAAAATCCCTATAAGTTCCCTTGAAGAAATTTCTCTCTTTATAATCAACACTGAATTCTCTCTTAGAAATGTAATAGAGAAGAAACCTCTTACCTTCCCTCTCCTTAGAAGATTCTTCATGAAAATCCCCTTCACAAACATGACTTTACTCTACACTTACACACACACGCACACAAATAAAGGAACACACACCCCCACGGACACACACACACCCCACACACACACACCCACACGCACTCACAGCCCCCATATGAGAGGCGCTTGCCCCTCTCTTTTAAAGAGGCACAAAATCTCTCCTTTTTCCCAAGAGCTTCATTTTAAGAGACACATTTCTCACTCTAAGTATCTATATTCATTAAATCACTACAAGGGAGACATCTCTTCATTTAAAAACCACTTATTAACTCCAAGAGACACATCTCTTCATTTAAGAGCCTTTCCAAGTGCTTAGATGCGTTGAATTACTATATGGGGTGTTTGAATAACTTGGGTGCCTTCTAGAACATCAAAAACTTCCAAAAACCCATCCATAATCGTTTCGGGCACCGTCTATGTTGGTATGGGTGCCTTCAACACCATTTTTTGTTGTTTATCAGGACTCGGGCGCCGTCGACACTAGTCTGCAACCGCTCCACTGTTTTGCTCCGTTTGGCATTGTTTCAGCTCCATTTGTCCCTGTTTCATTCCAAGCAGATAGACCTACAAAATAAGCATGAAATTTTTTTTTTGAAGTGTAATTTCATTCAAAAAAATGTGAGAAGTGAGAAATAGATTAAGCATAGAAAGACATATTGAAATGTGTCAGGCCAGAATTTTCTTTCTTGCTCGTTTTAGCTCCAAATTGCATCGTTTTTACTTTTTTTTCACCAAAAGTCCATTTATTGTACTTGAGCTCGTTTTAGCTCCAAATTGCATCGTTTTTGCTTTTTTTTCACCAAAAGTCCATTTATTGTACTTGAAGCTAAAAACATGCAATATAACTTTCTTTAAAGAGAAATATCACAGAAAATGAGTATAAAATATAGGTATAAAATTGTATATATTTTTGGTGCATCAAAGTCCCCCAAACTTAAATGTTACTTGTCCTTAAGTAACACTTTGACTACATAAAAATATGACTTATGGTATAGAGTTTAACTTCTAAATTTTTATAATTTTGTCTACTAAATATAATAGCTCAACTTAAGAAAATTTTTTAATAACTTAAGTCAAACTTAAAATTTTAAGAATATTTAGTAGTCAAGTCTAAGATTTCTGATTCTCTATTCATTTCAAGAAGAATTGCAATTTGTCATATTAAAGTTACTTAGAATATTCATATGAAAAAGAACTTCACGAGATCTTTATTAGTGAGGATGCTAATACTCAAATAAGTGTTAAGAAAATGTAATAATGACTTCTTCCTCAATTTTATTCAAGTGCAGCCAATTTTTGATTAGGCGTCTCCTCAAGCTTCTCCTCACATAATTTTTTTTCTTTTTTTTTACATTTTCTTGTGCTTTTCTCTTCTATTTTTCGTTTCTTTCATGATCATTTTCAATCCATTCTTTTTTTTTTATTTTCATGTGAGGATTACTATATTTGGGAAGCCTTTAATGATTTTGAAGTTCATTATCCTCTTCTTAAAGTTATCTAAAGTTAGCCTATAATATCGAAGGTCATGTCAAACAAAAGTTTAAAAATATAGCTAATTGAACACAAATAAAATTTAGTTTCTTTCTCTTAAAAGAAAATTTTATTCCCCCCAAACATGAATTTTAAAATATTTTGAAATTAATTCCATAAAATGTCATAGGAATAAAAAGTATAAGTTGAATCTACTTACTACTACATCATCTTATCAAATTCATATACATTCATAAGTAAGATAGAATGACTGCAAGTGAAAGTAAATCTAGTCTAAAACATGCTTCAAATAATTTTAAAATAAAAGGAAGTATACTCACTTTATAATTTTATTTTTATTCCTACCCTAAACTTGATTTTTAACATGTATAACATTTAGTACAGAATATATAAGTAGGAAGAAAATTAGTTTAAAAATTCTATCTACCAAAAATGTCTATAAAAACATCTACAATTATTTATCAGGATAGAAAATATGTAGTAGAAAGTAAATCTAAACTAAACATGCTTCATAAAATTGAAAGAAAGGTCTAACGAGCAGAATAAGTATCGCCATAGGAATATATATACATATTTATGTGTTCTCCAAATATTTATATTATTGTAACACAAACACAAACACACATGATAAATGGAGTCAATACTTCCTTTAACTCATTGCATCTCACTAACTTACTTCCAACTTCTAACGAAATCACTACACAGATATATTTGGTACTTATAAATGATTTTATGGATTCTAATCCCAAAGATAAGATTAAATATATTGGTTCTTAAGCACCAACCCCAGGCATCACTATATCCCATAATTAAGCACCTCTAGTAGTTATAAGGATAGTGTAATATCATCCATGTGTTACTCATCAAATAGGCAAGCTACTCCTATCAAATGAAAATAAGGTCCAAAAAAGGAAGTAATAAAGTTGAGATGTAATTGTCACTGTTAAAATTCATGATGTCTCTTGTAAAACTCAAGTCCATGTGAGACACGAGTTGAAGTGGACTTGTATATCCAACTACTACAAGAGAACATACAAGTCTAACCATAATATGAAGTTAAGAAAGCACTTCGCTCATGACACACAAAAAGCAAATCAAACTATTAACAATTCAAACATCTACCAATCATCAATCAAACTAATCAATCCACACTAAAACAAACACAACACTAATAATCATAACTCGCAAGCACACTAAATCAAACCACAGTCATAAATATGGACTGCCTCTCATAAAGTGCTTTGTTTAACGTCGTTAGCCCGAAAAATGATTCCACCTGGATCAAAATTCCATTTAAATATTCCTTGATCAATCACCCAATCTTTTCCAAATCCAGCAATTCCTATAAAGTCCTCGAATTTAAAGTTTTCTTTCAACTCTTTTATTTTAGATTGATTCATATCATTGTTCCTCATATTTCTTTCTAGATCTAATTTTCTTCTAGTGATTTTCTCAATTTTCAAATTAATATCATCCTTAAATTTTATAAGAAATAGATCTATATAAGATAATTCATGATCTCCTAAATTTTTTATCGGATTACCTCTAGATAATTCAGATTCTAGATCAAATTCTTCTTGGTTACTCTTTTGTTCAGTGTTGTCTTTCAATTCTTCCCCTTGGTACTAAGTAAATGGTAGAGGTGATCTTTCTATATTTATCTTAGTTGAGGAAATAAGTTTTTCTAATTTCGTAGGGAGTTTTTTCATTTGTCTTTCAATCTCCTTATCCTCATTTCTCAAATCAAAGTTCTTTTAAAACATATCCTTTAATTCTCTTCTAATATTAGTTCAATAACTTTATATTGCTCATCATTCATCTCTTTAAGGTTAATCTCAAGGTCACTAGGTAAAATCTCTGGGGGGTAGCTCTTAATTGCATTAATAATTTGCCCCAGTTGGTTTTCTATATTCCTTAGTGCGATCTCTTGATTTTCCAACTCACTTGTTATTTGAATCACAACCTCTTTTAACATTAACTCCTTCTCCTCATCCTGTGGGTATGTGGGTTGGAGTTAAATTAAAGATGATAATTAATTGAGTTAATAATCAGCCCCAATTGATTTTCCATATTCCTTATTGCAGTCTTTTGACACTCCAGCTCACTCTCCATTTGAATAACAACCTCTTCTAATAAATCTTTCTCCTCATTCTGGGGTTGAAGTTAAAATTATGAGGAAAAGAAAGTTCATCATTATAATAGTCCTGATTATTCCAATTACACGTCCCACTAAATTGATTATCTTCCCAAAATTGGTCTTCTCCTCCCAAATTATTATTCCTGTTAAAATTCAAACGCTGTTAAAATTCAAACGATTTTCAAATTCAAACGATTTTCCTAACCTGAATTGTAATAATCACAATAAGAATTATGTATCTCATGACCAGTTTCAATCCATTGTCCAAATGAATTTTCTTAAATATTTTGGGGCATTTGAGGATAACTTTCTATATGCTGATCTAACTTATTTGCAAGATCAGCAACATGAAAACTTAAAATATTAAGCATATCTTCTTGAAAATTTGCTACTCTCTTGGGGTTTACTCTTTCAAAGCTAGTAGTATTATAATCCAAATTTGAATATTCATTATATTGTTGATCCACCATTTTTACATTAAATTCATGGAGTCTTTTCTGATTCATCATCCTCCTAAAAGTTCTCTCTAAATCAGAGTCATAAAATCCAAGGTCTGCAGCCAGCTCCTGATGCAGCTCCTGAACTACGCATACAAATCTAAAGACTTAACAAATAGGATAGATATCAAAAATATTTTTTTGTACTTTTAATTTTCTTTAAAATGAACACACAATGATTAAACATACTATATAATAATACTATAAATTCCAAATTTAAGTCTTACATGTTTAACTAAAATTCTCCTAAAGTTCTTACCGAAGCTTCCCTGGTAACGACACCAAAAACTTGATGTGCCCCTAGTGTGTGTTATTTTTCTGTGTTTTATGTCAATTTAAATCCACAGTAACAGTGTCAAGAACTTGACCCGTTCCGAAATTACGCAGTAATTTAGCTTTTCAAAAATATGGTAAAAAACTTGACCCAATTTATATTAAGTAGTTAATGTGGAAAATAAAAAATATTTATAAAATATATAAAATAATTCACACATTAGTGGTTCTACGCAAGTTCATGTATCGCTTCAAGTAATATAGGACTTTCTTTAATAACCTCAGTATCGATCCCACGAAGAAGTGAGGTAAGAAATCCCTTAGGCTAATTCTAGTCTACTACTATAAGCAATTAGTTTGGAAGGTTGATTAAAGTGGTTTAATGTATGCTAATGGAACTATATTTACTAAATTAACTCTAAACTTTAAATTTAAATTTATTAAGACTAAATGAAGTTTTGTGACGAAGAGTTCAAATTTAAGAAAGTATAATTCCCACTACAATGAATTTTTTGTTAATGATAGAGATAAATGGTTTGAATTTGTATTGTGCCAAATATGAACAATTTTAATTCTCTACCCTGATTCAGTGTTATAGAGAATCATTAGCTAATCTCAGGTTTAGTGCCTAAATATGTGGTTAGGCTGGGAGGATACTATCTCTCACTCCAGAGCTCCCACTTCCCTTCCCCTAAAGGCTAACGCTCACTTTAGTTCTTCAACACTAATACCAAATTA
>NW_018253523.1:51625-55682 GCF_001263595.1 Phalaenopsis equestris
CCTCGAAGTTCCCTTGTAGCACTTTCTCTCTTTACAATCAACATTAAATTCTCTCTTAGAAGTGTAATGAAGAAGAAACCTATCACCTTCCTTCTCCTCTTACAATTCTTCAAGAAAATCCTCTCCACACACAAGAATTTACTCTGCAACACACTCACACACACACGCACACAAAACCCCCACACACGCACACACATGAGAGGCGCTAAGACCTCTTTTTTAAAGAGCACAAATTCCCTCCTTTTTTTCCAAGAGACAAATTTATTCATCCAAAAGATATGTCTCTTCATTCAAGAGCCTTCTTCAAGTGCCTAGATGCATTGAATCACTTCATGGGGTGTTTGAATCACTTGGGATCCTTTTAGAATATCAAAATTCACCAAAAACCGGTCCATAACCGTCCCGAGCACTATCGACGTCGGTATGGGCGCCGTCAGCGCCAATTTTCATCAATTCTCTCAACTCAGGCGCTGTCAGCGCCAGTCTGGGCACCTTCAGTGCTGGTCTGCAACAACTTCACAGTTTGGCTCCGTTTTAGCTCAGTTTTGGCCCCCAATTGCCTTCAGCGCTGGTCTGCAACAGCTCCACTGTTTGGCTCCGTTTTAGCTCAGTTTTGGCCCCCAATGCTAACCCCCTCAACTCAAAGGAGTTTTGTGCCTTTCCTCTTTCATAAGAGATACTCGGGAGAACCATCATATTCCCTCTACCCTTGGCAGAGGAGGAAATGAAGAACTTGCATTCTTAACTCTGGCATGTTGTTCAAAGTTGACAAATTGGAACCTACCAATTGTCCCAAATATAACATAGTAGTCCCACTCCACACAAAATGAGAAAATGTGGCTAAATGTGTCGACAGACAAGGATACGCCTTGTCATTTACGGAAGATAATCTAGGTCATATTATCACCATGGATTTTGGTTTAATTTTCGTGGGAATAATTCAATACCAGTTGAAAATTGACTGGAGTTTGTAACACAGAGGCAGCTGCAGCCCCTAGTGGTACTGGTCTTGGTACATCACCAAATTGTCTCCAAACCCGTTGGTCACCCTTTCATCTTGGCAGATGGTTTGCAGCCTAAAGACAAGGTTAAAAATAAAAGTTTTTTCAATAGTAGCAATATCTAATGGTGATAGAATAGAACATTTAGCAACGACCTCCTAACCAAAGGTCTGAGGGGTCATCTTCAGAGCAATATGAGTGATAGAGAATTGAGTAACAATGAGCTGGAGAAAAAAGAGGAACTAAAGAGATGAAAAAGGAAAGTCAGAGTGTGTACTCATGAATCCCTCGGAACTCATTTATAGGAATCTAATAGGAGATGAAATGCTTGACACAGATATCGAGGAAGATGAATTGTCAAACACGAACACTCAAATTTGCATAAAAAAACATCATTACACAAATATTTAGTCTGAGAGGAAATATTTCACTAGTTGATCCTCGGTTACCTCGACTAGAGCTAAGCCTCTCCTAACTAACCTCCTAAAAGAAGTCTGACCACCAAGCTTAAATTGATTCACCCGCTCAGCCTCAGTAGTGACTTTCATAACAAACACGTCCTCCCAATACCTAGCAATCTAACAATAAAGACTGGCTACATGGCTTACAAATCCTGGCCTTAACGGGCCAAAACCGCCCCTATTTCCGACATACGACAAGCCATGGACCTCGGGGATGACCAGTTGTCCTGAAGAGCCTCATCCTGAATAACATATGGTCCAGTCGAACAACTAAACACACCCACTTCGCCATCGACCAACCCCTTTGGAACAGACTCTGTTAGTGAGATAGAATCACTGTTGCCAGTGTCAGTTGACAATTGTCCAATGCAAGAGCCTCCATATATGAAAAGAAAAGCATTAGCAAGCATCAAGCTAAATGGGAAGAAAGAAAAGAGAGAGAATGGTTTATCCAAGTTCTGATTCACTTCAAACCTTGCTGCTCCGCCCGCATCTCTAGACGAGAAGTTACCTATCGACACTGTCCCACCAGACAGAGGGGCATTCACTTTGACTCGTTGAGTATTAAGTGGGAGAGGGATATCCAAAACATTTAGTTGAAGTTGAGCTTCAAAGGAGATTCTCATAAGCAGATCAACTGCAGAAGCCCCCTGCTACTCATCAACCTTGTGCAAAGCACTCCCAAATATACCACAAACCAAATTAGAGGACCCTTCCCCCCTCGCTCCGTCAATTGGTTTTAACTTCTGGCCAACTTCTTTTTCAATGGTTCACCCTCAGTTCTGCCTAATCTGACCTTAAGAGAAACTAGCATCCTGACCTTACTAATGAGTTTTAGCAAGGAGTCAGATCCCTCCTTCATAAAGAAGTTGCGAACAACGAACTTAGATCTAGAAGGGAATCAAATTTAAGATGAAGAAGATGCTTCCTCCCCCTCTGTTAGGGCCCAATATATAATAATAAGTGACACAAAAGCCCATGGAGTCTATATATGTTGTAAATGAATGAATGTTGATATGAAAATTGTCTTACCATTAAAAAAAAATTCTTTTCCTTGCCGTAGTTGTCACCATCAAAGAGCAAGAAAATCGAAGAATTTAAAATATACACGAAAAAGGTGCCAGCACGAATCACAGCGACATTTCACTGGTAAGTGAAGGGGTAACGTGGTTTCATGGGGCCTACCAAGAGCAATCCGAGGTTATATCATTGATCGACTAGTTTTCTCCATGCATCCTGGAAATGGTACTTTTGAGACAGATAATGGAAGAATCACCCCTGAAAAATCCAATTGATTAAATCCATTTGGTCGAGCCCGTCACCTTCCAGCTCGGGTAGATCGGGAAGAAGGAACGGGCCCTTCAACTTCAAGGCGGATGGTGAGAACTCTCGGTGAGTAGTCGCCCGGAGTCATCATCACCAGGCCAATCAGCCACCTAGTCTAGCAGCTACTCAACTTATCGATAGTTGAACAACCATATCCATAAACCTTATGGGGATCATCATGTATGGACAAAAATACCCCCACCATATATACACATTCTAGGGGTACAATGTGCAAATGTATAAAGACCCATTCTTATAAATATGATGTCCATTTCATAAATAAAAGTTACACAAATTAACTTTTCTTCACTGTGCTATTGCCCTCTCCTCTCTCTCACACCCCCCAGCGCACTATTCTTCAGGCAAGTCTTCCGGTCAGATTCAGATTCAACAGGTTCGATTCAAATTCAACTTACAACTTTAAAGCCATGGATTCCATTCTCTACTCATCACAATAATTCTTCTTTTTTTGAAAAAAAAAGAAAAAATTGGCCTGCATTTTATTATATTTAACGTCATATTCACCTCATAAAAATTTATTTAAGACATTTATATTTTTTTTGGTCTCCTGTATTGACCTTCAACCAATCCGACGTAGATCACCATCCAATTCCTATTTATTCACAAATCTTTTGCATCACATTACAACACCACTATTTTAACTTTTAAAAGGTGAAACAGGCATTTTCAAGTATGGATAAGGTGGTACATATGTAAAAATTAAAGTTTAGGTGCTAGATATGTAAATACATAGGAATTGAGTGGTAATATATAAATATTCCAATAATTAATTAATGTAACTATAGTAGTCCACTTGAGAAAATGTATTTTCTATTAACATAGATATCTTAAATACAACCCTGGCCAAGGCAAAAGCAACATAATCATACTAACAAAAATCTGTCTATTAATTGTTCTACTTATCATGCTGTAACATAGCACTTCTGCAAGCTTCTTTTGATTGTATTTTTCAGCCTCGGATTAGGGCTGTCAAAAAGACTCGTTATTTACAAACAACTCGTGTTCGGCTTGAAGTTAATGAGCCAAATACGAACAAAGATTTATTCGTTCGTGTTCGGCTCATTTTGGCTCGAAATACTACTCATCAGATATTATATATATGCCGCGTACTTAGATCAGTTAGTCGGACATCTGTTTGTCAGTTGTAAGTCCCCTCTGGTTTGGGGTTCAATTCCCCCCGAGTGTAGGGTGTGGTACTCGAATTCTTACCGTGACTCGTATAATAACCTCCAACTATATATATATATA
>NW_018253523.1:55703-56707 GCF_001263595.1 Phalaenopsis equestris
AACTGCCCACACATCATATATATATATATATATATATATATGGGTAGTATTTTTAAAAATTATTAAATTTGATTCAAATGATGTTTAGATATAAATAATAATTTTGAAATCTTGCCCCAACTTTAAGATCTTATAGCTACGTGACTAGAGTTGTCAAAACGACTCTTTTTTCGTGAACAGCTCGTGTTCGACTCGCTAAGTAAATGAGCCGAACACGTGCGAAATCGGATCAATTTTGAGGAATATTCTTCATTGCTGTTTATCGAAAATCCACCAAAAACGTCCACTTAAATAAATGCAAAAAAAGGCTGCTTTCCGGTGAATGTAAATTTATAACCAAAACAATTTGCTTTAGATTATAAAATGCATAACTTTTTTCTTTATAGCGAGGACATGCTACCATATTTGATTATAAAATGCATAGTAGCTGGAGCTTTGGTTTGAATAATTAATTTGTTTGTTTTAGCTACTTAATTTATAATTAAAATCTAATAATTTAACTAATTCATGATTAAGGGTCTATTTGGGGCAGCTTGTGCGTCTCAGGATAAGCAGTTTATCTTGATATGCGGTCCGCGGGTCGACTGCAGGGGTCAACCCGCAGTCTGCGTTTAGTATAAAAAACTCAAACGCGACAGCAACGTTTTCAAAAAAGCACAAACCAAACGAATAGACGGCGATTTCAAAAAACACCGCCGCACTTATAAGCTGCCCCAAACTGGCCCCAAATGTTCAATCAAGCGGCTCAAATGCACATCTTTATTGTTATAGCAAAAACTTCTTTGGGGCATTCACATGGAAACCACTCAAATCTTTAACACTACATAAAAGGATCATAAAAATGAAATACAGGTTTTCAAGCATAAGCATATGACACGAAAGTGTTATAAATGTAAATATCAAATTTTATATGTTAGATGCATAAATACATAAGAATTGTGTGGTCTGTAAGTAAATTTTCCAAAAAACTAATATATATATATATATATATATACATATATATA
>NW_018253523.1:56737-78438 GCF_001263595.1 Phalaenopsis equestris
CATCCAGAGCTCCGATTTCAACAAACTTATAGTCAAACTGACCGGCTTCATAAGACAGACCTAATGATATAAAAACTAGCCAAATTCGAGTCAAACCAAGCCCATATCAAGTCATTGAACCACACTTAAATGATTTCATGACACATTTGAAAGATCAAAGGGTTGTCGAATATGATAATTTTATCTCGAATTGAGTTTTATCTCGAATTGAGCGGCTCGACAAGACGAATCCAACGAGCCCAAGATTACTCAATTCTAACATCATTAGGACACTTAAATGTCCAGTAAACGTCATATGATCGAGGGAAGCTCTTCGGATCGTCTGATTAAAATGATTTGTATTCTTGCATTAATTATACCCAGAACACTATAAATAGAGTCACATAAAGTATGGGGAGAGAACCTGAGACATTGAGGAGAAACTATAGTTCAACATCACTGTCGATCGTCGTCGAACACCGCCGACCACCACCAACCTCCGTCGTCGACCACTACCGATCGCAGTCGACCATCGCCGGCCGCCGAAGGCCATCACCGATTGTCGTCTACCTTTGCCAACTGTCTTTGATCACCACCAACCAGATGTTGTCAGTCAACGTCGTAATATGAAAAATATAATTACTCTTTCTCGTCTGTGAGATGAAGGATTTCTGTAATCATCAATCAATAGTAGATTTTCGCAACTGGGTCAGACCCCATAGTTTTTCCCTTTACGGGCTCTCCACGTAAAAAATTTCTGGAGTAGTAACTGTTTTTTTTCTTTTTCATCTGAGTGTGTGCAGAATTCTCGTACAACGCTAAGACGATAATCTGTTACTCTACCGCCGCGAATTTTCTGACACACACACACACACACACACACACACAATATAAGGAATCAAGAGCCAATTTACAGCTGCATATATATATAGTCACTCAGTCTAACCGATTCAGTTATACAGTATTACCTTAGCGATATCGTCAAGCAAATATGTGCAATAAGTTCCAAAAATAAGTTCGACTAATAAATCGCCACATCTGAGCAACACAATCATTTTATTCTGATGTAATTTTTTCTTTCAACGTAGCCACTTATGTAGATGTATCTGACCCAAACCTATGAATAGGGAAGACCATCTGCAATATGGGAGAACCATATTTTCTCTTTTGGCTCGAGTATGAGAAAATACAAAAAACTCTTGAGGGTTTGTTTTTTGGAAGTTGCAGATTATTGATAATCTGCTGATAAGCAGTTGATCTAAATAAGATGCTGATCAGAAGTTGCTCCAGATTAGCTGACTGTCTGTTTGGTGCAATAATACTGATTTAGAGAAATTTCTAGATAAATGATCATTTTATTTTGTGAATAATGTTGTTTATGACATAACTCTCATGACTATAAATTAGATAATTTAAAAGCAAATAATTATTTCTTAACAGCACAAAAAAAAAATATGCCTCACTTAAGAGAGTACCAAGATTACTAAAAAAAGCAAAAACAATTAAATTAATCCATTAGTCGCATAAACTTACTAATTTTTAAAATTTATATCAGCATTTTATTTTCAAAAAGTGAGATATACCTTAGCATGCATAAATTAGGTGGTAGGTATGTAAAAATTAAATTTAGGTGTTAGATATGTAAATATATTAAAATTGAGTGTTTTATATGCAAATCTTCCAAGAAAAAAATTAGCATGATTATGAAAGTAATAAAGAAAGAGCATATATATTTTTTTGATTATAAGTAAAATTAATTTTCCATTAATACTACCGCTAAACAGCTCGAATAACACCTGCTCTGACAAAATGTGCAAATAACACCGTGTAACTCACTATTAACACCAAAAAACCTAGCTGATAACATCACAATAATGCATGAATATTATAGGAAAAAGGGCTTGAATAGCACCAGCTCGGGTATTGGGCACGAATAACTCACCAATGACACCAAAAAACCTAGCTAATAATACTACAATAATACCTGAATACTACAAAAAAATAACTTGAATCACCTGCTCTGGCAAAAGGCACGAATAACACCGCGGGATCTCACCACTAACACCAAAATAATCTAGCTAAGAACACCGCCATTAACACTATCAGATGACATAGGAGGGTAGAGTCGTAAACAATTTTCTCCGAACGCGGGATGCAGAGTTGAACCCGTGGGCAACGTGTAATACAAAAGCAAAACCAGTTTATGCGCAATGTAGCGAAGACAGAGAAAACAAACACCCATGTCGGCGTTTTGAAAATACCCCGCAGCCATTCCGCTGCGCCAAATGGGCCCTTTCATCTTCATTCTTAGAGTGTTTTTTTTTCGGTATTTTTGTTGTTCTTCTTCAACAAGCCTTAACTATGCGATCTAATATCATTGATAATTTAAGATCTGATATTATTTATAGTGTTGTGGTTTGACGAAGAGAAAAATAGAACAAGAAAATTCACACGAGAAAACAGTAACACAGCGGAACACACAGATTTACGTGGTTCGACAAATTGTCTACGCCACGGAGTTGCAAAGAATTTTACTACTTGAGGAATTTACACTAGTCGATCATCTCAACTTACAAAAGCGAACTCTTTCTCTCACTTTTTACTCTTCTCTCTACACAGAGATACACCAAAGAGGATAAACATACAAGAGAAATAAACCTAATTTTTCTTCTGCCACAAGCTACCAAGAATAAACCGAGGGAGAACAATATTCTTCCTCTACCGCAAGGAACTACTTTTTGCACTTCTTTTCCTCTATCCCTAGGAAGCCCAAAAAATAATACAAAAAAGATCATGCTAAATCTGAAGGAGAGACACTAATTTCTTCTTCTTCCTCTTTAATCCTGCTGCTCAAGCAAAAGGAAGAAAAATGTCGAAGACCCAATGGGACCTCTCGATTTCGAGATAAAAAGGAGGCGGGGGTGCGACTCTTTGTGAAACAACAAATCTGTTCGTTGAATAGTTCCCCATTCACAAATCGGATGGCGAGAGGCAAAGCAAAGCATCGCTTCACGAGAGCAGGTGGACGGGAGAGGGATCGGGAGGTAGGAGTGAAATTGGGCTCAAACTAACAAATCTCCCACTTGGAGACCGATAAGCGAACTCTTTCTCTCACTTTTTACTCTTCTCTCTACACAGAGATACACCAAAGAGGATAAACATACAAGAGAAATAAACCTAATTTTTCTTCTGCCACAAGCTACCAAGAATAAACCGAGGGAGAACAATATTCTTCCTCTACCGCAAGGAACTACTTTTTGCACTTCTTTTCCTCTATCCCTAGGAAGCCCAAAAAATAATACAAAAAAGATCATGCTAAATCTGAAGGAGAGACACTAATTTCTTCTTCTTCCTCTTTAATCCTGCTGCTCAAGCAAAAGGAAGAAAAATGTCGAAGACCCAATGGGACCTCTCGATTTCGCGATAAAAAGGAGGCGGGGATGCGACTCTTTGTGAAACAACAAATCTGTCCGTTGAATAGTTCCCCATTCACGAATCGGATGGCGAGAGGCAAAGCAAAGCATCGCTTCACGAGAGCAGGTGGACGGGAGAGGGATCGGGAGGTAGGAGTGAAATTGGGCTCAAACTAACAAATCTCCCACTTGGAGACCGATACATATGCTACAACATCTTCTTCATCGAATTGATATCCTCCACTAGCGGCGTTGCCTTTTTTTTCTTCAAACGTGAATCCTCCACCTCTACAACTCAAAAGTCATTGTCTTCATACCAGAAGATCAACTGAAGTTGTGCACAACTTCAGTTTCTCAAGAGTAACACTCTTAGTCAACATATCAGTAGTGTCCACATAGTCTTGCACCTTCAAGCTATTTCCTGGGTTACTCTTGTCTCTGCTTACAACTCCCACTACATATGCAATATCCTGCCTCTACTGAAAGCATTTTTCAACAAGTCTAGCCTTATACCTCGTACTGTCATCACGCTCAGTCTTCATCCGATACACCCACTTATTGTGTAATGTCTTCTTTTGCAGTGGAAGTTCTATTAACTTTTACTTGCTTAAACTTTCATCTTGTAAGATTTCTCCATAGCTCTGTGGTTCTCCACCATCTATCTGTGGAAGAATAGAAATGGGTGCCCCGGACCCACTCTCCTCTACTCTTCTCTTCACTTCCATCATCAGCAGAACTATGAACTGCCAGCAATAGTGCATCATATATTTCTTCAGATACCACATTTGCGCTATCAGTATCCATCTTCTTGGTATTTATGCATTTCCTCTTTATGTGATCAGCCTTGCCACAATTTCAGCAGGTTGTCTGCTGACCAAATTTTGATTTTGATCTCCCTCTATTTGAGTTCCTGTCCTATCATCTCCCTTTAAAATCAACATTCAGTGTCGAACTCGTACTTGAGATCTCCTCAAAATCTTTCCTGCGCACATCCTCAGCCAAAATCAAATCACGAATATCATCACATTTCAATTTAGATTTACCTACACACCTGCTAACTGTCATCCTCGTGGCTTCCTAACTATTTGACATTGATGACAACAATATCAGTGCACATATCTCATTATCAAAATCAATTTCAACAGACGACAATTGATTTGTGATAATATTGAAATCATTCAGGTGTTGAGCAACAGAAACACCTTCCGCCATCTTCAAGTTGAATAACTTCTTCATCAAGTACATCTTGTTATTCGCCGATGAATTTTCATACAAACCTGATAAGACTGTCATAAGATCACCTCCTTCATGACGTTATGTGCAACAAACATCGATAGAGTCAATTGAATAATCTCCAAAACTTTTCGATCCAACAAATTTCATTCAGCATCATCCATTATTTCAGGTCTTTTCCCCAATAACGGAAGATGAAGTTTCTTCCCATAGAGGTAGTTATTTATCTGCATCCTCGAATAATTTAAATCTGTGCTATCAAATTTCTCGATCTCTGAAGCCTTCACTTCATTTGCATCCATCATTCTTCCTCAGATATGAAACACGTCTTTGATATCAGTTATTGTGGTATATATATATAAATAAATAGAAGAACGATCTTTGACGAAGCGAAAAATAGAACGAGAAAAGTCACACTAGAAAACAGTAACACAGTGAAACACAAATTTATGTGGCAAATTGCCTACGTCCATGGATTTGCAAATGAATTTTACTACTTAAGGAATTTACACAAGTCGATCGTCTCAACTTACACGAGTGAACTCTTTCTCTCACTTCTCTACTCTTCTCTCTCTACACTGAAACACACCGAAGAGGATAAACGTACAAGAGAAAAAAACTCAAGTTTTCTTCTACCACAAGCCACTAAGAAAAATCTAAGAGAGGACAACCTTCTTCTTCTTTCTTCTTTTTCTACAGCATGGAACTACTGTTTGCACTTTATCTTCATTTATCCCGAGGAAGCCCGAAGAAGAACACCAAAAAAGGTCATGCTAAATCTAAAAGAGAGACATTAATTTCTTCTTCTTCATCTTTAATCCTGTTGCTCAAGCAAAAGGAAGAAAAATGTCGAAGACCCAATGAGTCCTCTCAGTTTCGCGATAAAAAGGAGGAGGAGGGTGCGACCCTTTATGAAACAACGTAACTGTTCGCGGGAACAGTTCCTCATTCGCGAATTGGATGGAGAGAGGCGAAGCGAAGCATCGCTTCGCAGGAGCAGGCGGAAGGGAGCGAGATCGGGAGTCGGGAGTGAAATCGGGCTCCAACTAACAAATAAAGGCGGAACTAGTATTTTTTTTATAAATATTGGGCAAAAAAATATTATTGAGCTGAGACAAAATAATTAAATTACCTAAACTACATAAAAAAAAATATATTTAATTTTACTATTTATATAGAAAAATTCTAGAAGGGCAATTGGACTTAAGTTGATTACTCATTGGGCGGCGGTCATTTAAAGAAGATGAATTATCGCCACCGGCCAAGCATTATAATACAAAATGATGCTTAAAGATACATTAATTCATAACCAATATCATTATTAGAAGTCAACTAATAATAATCTACTCTCCACCTAAAATGAACCCATAACAGCTGGCTTTTAATAGAAAATTCCAATTGCAAGTTGGAGCCCTTCTGATTGTATTGTTCCAAATTCATTGTCCACAAGACATTGCACTTTAACAACCATATTAATTCAAAATAACTTCAAAAGATAAAAGTAATTTGCATAAATACCACACAATTCTTAGCGATTTATAAATCTAACCTCTAAAATTTAATTTTTTACATTTATAAATATTTAGTATTAAGAATTTATGCATCAAAATGTGTACTTCACTGCTCAAAAGTTAGGAGTGATTTTTTTTTTTTTTTTTGTTTGTGATGGAAATATTTTACTAGAACTAAATTATTATATTCGTGATGATTATATCCGTGACAGGGTTGGTGTAGCTCTTGTGATGGGCAAAATTAGAGAAAGTCGTCTTAGATGGTTTGGTCACATTAAACATCGACCATCTGAGGATCCGATTATGAGAGTAGATGCTTTAGATTCGACTTGTGTTAAGAAAAGCAGAGGTGGACCTATGAAGACTTGGGCTTATTGTATAAAAAATGATTTTAATTTACTAGAACTGAATGAAAATATAACACTAAATAGAACGCAATGGAGAAAAGGATTCATGTGGCCGACCACACGTAGTGGGATTAAGGCTTTGTTGTTGTTGTTGTTGTAGTTGTTGTTGTTGTTGTGATGAAAATAATTTGATGTAAATATATAAGAGTTGGTTTGACAATATTTTTCTCTATTAATTTTTTTGTCGAAGACGTATTTGAAAATACTTTTGACGAAATAAGAAAAAGAAAATAAGTAGGTATTGATGCATATGGGTTATATAAACTTTATTTTAAAATTAAAATAAAACTATGATTATGAATCTATCGATAGAATACAACTAGTACAAACTTCAATTAATGTAGAGATTAGGGTTGTAAACAAGCCGAGTGGCTCGTGTTCAGCTCGTTCGAAATTGTTAATATTCAAAATCAGTTTGAGTTGAAAACCGGCTCGTGAACGGTGTGTTCTTGTTCGGCTCGATTTAAATATTCGTGTCTGTGTTTGACTCGTTAAAATTAAACTGAAAAAATAGATATAGAGTGTTGGATTCTAACCATGATCAAATATATGCAAAAGAAGATACATAATCGCATTACCACAAGAATATATATGTTTTAAATTTAGATATAAATTTATATAATATATTGTTATATAAATAATACATGTAATATATTATTATATAAATAATTATATAATTTTTTTATTTCGAGCTAAAACGAGTTAAACACGAACTACTTAACGAGTCGAACACAAGCTATTCGTGAACAACGAGCTTTTTTGACTAGTAGAGATATAATCAAAGAGACAACATGCTCTCTAATTTTTAGAATAGGGAAAATAAAATTGAGTTTGATTTATGACCCTTTTAAAAATAAATATTCATAAGAGCTTCAATATTTCATGGGTAATTCATCTTCATGCCCAATTAATCTTCGACCCACCTTGTCCCTATTTAATATAATTAATTTTGTGTCGATTATGATTTATTGATTAGCAAAAAAATAATATTATTATTATTTTGCATCAACACAAACAGAAAAAAAATGTTTATTAAATTCATTTGTATAAACAATATCATATTGTCTCAATATTATAGGATTATAATAAATGAATGGAAGTTTTACATAAACCACTCAAATAAATATGCGTGCTGAGCTTGAATTTGAAGGGCACCCATAATCAAACCCGTAGCCGCAGGCAAGAAAAAAAAAAAAAAATGTTTATTAAATTCATTTGTATATATCTTAGAGGCAACATCAATATCATATTGTCTCAATATTATAGGATTATGATAAATGAATGGAAGTTTACATAAACCTCTCAAATAAATATATATGCTAAGGTTGAATTTGAAGGCCACCCATAATCAAACCCATAGCCGCAGGCAAGAAAAAAAAAATTGATTTAATATGAAACAATTAAATTAAAATTATAAAGTTAATTTTCTCTTTTAATAAATTTTATTTTAATTAAAATAATGAAAAAAAATAGATTTTTCCAAGTATTAAAGAATTTTTTGCGAAAACACACTGTATAATATCATTAATCATAACCGACAACTCTTTGGCATAAAGCGGCTACAAGTGGGTTGGTATGATCAGGTATTCCGGTTTACCAAAACCCAACTGCCTCCTCAGAGCCACCAAGTACAGAACTGTCTTTATTTTATACTAAAAAACACTGAAAATAAAAAAAAAAAACAATTATATTTCAATCACCATCTCTCAAATTGTATATCTACAAATGGAGGGAAAGAAGGGAAAAAAAAAACCCAAAAACAAAACTTTTGATTTACAATTATCCACAATTAAACAGCACTTATTGAAGCCAAATGCCATTAATTGTGCATGTATTTTCTTGGGGGAAAATTAAAAGAAAAAAAAGAAAAAAAACATAGACTGTATTTACTGAAAGAAAAAGCTATGTTGGAACGATGAAGATAAGCTCATCGTGGGTTCAAATAAGTGGCAGTCCATCAAATTTGGCTGCTGCGGAGGGATGTTAAATGCAGAGGATTCTGGAAGGCTGAATGGCGGAAGAGATCTCTGACTGCAAGTAAATTAGTTTCAGACAATGTAAAAGATCTATCTGTAAATATATATAGATAAGGTTCTCTAGTCCAATGAAAAGAAAAAGAATAAATTGTACCCATTTGCCATGCATGATGATGCAAGTGAAGTCATTCTAGGCAGATCATTCATCATATTGTTATCAGGAGCAATCAGAGGCCAGAAGACTGCATGGAGAAGAAATATAAGACTTTGTTCACAGGAAGTTAGTTAATTGTACTAAAACATATCACAATGTTAGAACTAACAGTTAATTACTCAACTGTTCTGAGAAATATATGATTCATGCTTCAAAAGTTACAATGGCTGAAAGGAAACCGCATTTGCTAAGCAGCGGCTTCTCAGTTTATGAAAAATGGTGTTCAGAGAGAAAGTGGCAGAAATAGCAAATTCAACTTTTAAATCTGTACCATTATATTTTATATTGAAGTGGGAAAAAAATTGCAACTGAAATATGAAAAATAGCATAGTAACAGCAGGGGAAGTACAGAAAACCGCTAACGTTAGCTAAAAGCAGAACTTCTTTAAACAGGAAAAGTAAAAGAATTAAATACTGTAAAAATCATGAATTTGAATTGTTTTTTTTTAAATTAAAATCTCAAAAAGGTAGTTTCTGCATGCAATTTACTATAGAGAAAGCGGTTTTACATTTTTTGCATTCAAAATAAGCCATTATATAATGCAACAGGATGAGTGACAGACCTAATTGCCCAGAATGGCCCTCATATCCCGCACAATACAAGATTTCCTGCACGTCACCATAAAAGTTATAAGGCTAAATCATCCCCAAAAAAGAGAGCTGAACCAGTTTAAGTGATAATTAAGCACGCGCATATAAAATTGTGATTTGAATTAAAAAAAGAAAATCTAACCTCTTCTGAACGTTGCGAATTGCGATATGCATCTGTAAAGAAAAGACAAGTTAGTAATACATCTCTTAATGAAGAACTAATTTAACTACACAAAGCACGCAATAGAATGTCTCTTAAGCTTAATGCCGATGCTAAGAATATCATTATCATTATTAGCTTTGTTCCAAATTTTTAAGACCGACTAATAGACCCCCCCTTCCATTGTTAATGTTCAGAGCCAAACTTAGTTCTTTCTATTTGAGGTCTTTCTCATAACATCTACTCTTACAGTATTAATTCAAGTCTACTCATTTTGCAACTTTAACACTTAACATATTTCTGCTTGCTTGGCATACTCTTCTACCACATTTCATGCAAATGATGTTAAAACTTCGTATTATTATTATTCTTTCAAATATCAGTGATTACCAAGATTAGTAATGCTGGGTTCCACTCCCAGTGTTAGACCAAGAAAGCAGTCCTCCTCTGATTCATTGTCAAAGTCCCATAGGCTCAAATCAAGCTTTGGATTAGATCCTGAAAACATCAACAAGATATTTAATTCTCGCAGATAAAAAATAAATAAATAGATTCATACTAAAGCCACTAGTTATTCAATTTTGTTCTGTATAACAGGTTAAAAAAAATCACCAATTAGTAATCAGCAGCTCACCAGTTTGATTTGTGTTCACAGGAGGAAGATCCTGGAGGGGGCATGGAACCCATGTACCCACCTGAACAAAGTTCCAATTTTGAGGGAGCTGTAACCAATTAATATTTTAAGATAAATAAATTTTATTTAAAAAAAGGTTAAGGAGTTACATGAAAAAAGGGATGTTGCAATGACTGCTCGGCAGTTAGCCTGTTCTGGGGATTCCAGGAGCAGAGTTTCTGTTTAAATAAATTCAATTACAAAAGACTTGGTGGTATCAGTAGAAACTAAATACATAGAGAATGCCATTTACTAAATAAAGAATAGGGATCTACCACAAATACCTGGATTAAATCAATTGCTTCCAGGCTAGCATTTGGGATGATGCTCGAGAGATTAGCTGGTGGAGCCTTGAATATTGCAGAAGAGAAGGTTATGGAAGCTATAAAATCATTGGAGCTGGATGATCCTCTGGGTAAAATAATCTACCTGAAAGAAATTGAAACCAATGGCTCCAGATAATTCCATCCCCTCTGGCCATATGCTGACATCTGGGGTCCCAAGCACATTGCATATCTTGTATATTTGATCTGTTTCACTGAAAAAAAAATTTCCAAAGTCGGTTAAATTAATATTTGAAGGGAAAAATGTCTAGATTTTATACAATTTTTTTTAATTTGAATACCATATTTTAATTTTAAACAAATTTTAAAGCCACGAAAAACAGTGCAAAATTTTTTTAGGCGGAGAAAAGAGAGGATTTTGATGTTTTACCATTAAACAAATAAATAAATAAATTCATTAATTAAAATAAAAAATACCTTTGACCCGGGAAAAGTGGATATAGTGAGAAGAGCTCCGCCAAAATTGCACCAACAGCCCACATGTCTAGAATTATTCTTCATGTTAGCAAAAGCGATAATGAAATTCCTACATAAGGCCCTATATTGCATAAGTAAATTTTCAGAACAAACTTGTTAAGTTTTCATCACTCCGTGAAATCTATAGCATGTTACTGCTTGCTACCAAAGAATAAGAAACTTATGCAAATAGAAAACAATATAAGAAACTTGTGCATAGATATTATAGTAGTTGAATCTTTCTGAGGAAAATATGATGGCTAAGTTCAATAAAAAGTACAATTTTGATAATGCAAATTACAATGTAAGTAGAAAAAAGATAAGAAACCTAACTTTTGCCAAGAACTTCACAACATAGAACAAAAATTAGAGACAGCAGCTTTCAATACAGGTTTTTCAAACCAACTTGAAAGACTACCTTTTTAAATTATAGCACGGTTTTATTGACGTCAATTAAATTTACAGGAAAGATTTTAACAATATTGAAAAAAAATTTTAAGTGTATGCAGTGATAGACTAATGGAAAGGTTGATAGAGCATACCTATTGCAGGCGAGTAGGCTGAAGATTGAAGCAAAACTTCTGGAGCCCGATACCTTGTTATGCAATATTTAACCATGACTTGAGAAAAAGCACAAGCCAGACAAGGATTAAAGTTAGGAGGGCCAATGAAACATACCATCTAGTAGAAACATAATCAGTATAAGGAGCGTGTGACATTATTTCTCTTGAAAGTCCAAAATCAGCAATCTTGATAATGTCATCTTTCACCAACAAATTCTCTAAATAACAGAAACATACCCAAATGGATAAAATATAAAAAATATACAGCATTATACCTAAAAAACAACCATAGATGAGTGCAAAAAACTAACCAGGCTTCAAATCCCTATGAAAGTAGCCATTTCTGTGCATATAGGCAAGCCCTTGCAAAACTTGAGACATTAATGAGCGTATATCCAACTCTGAAAAAGGACTTTGCCGATCTCTCATGTTTTGATAAAGATTGCAATCCTAGAAACAAAATTCTTGTAGTTAATAAAGAGTTCACAATAACCCATCATATCAAATTTAGTGGCAATCAGGCTTTGAATGTTTCTTTGCCAAACAAAGAACGAACAAATGAATATGCTATTACAGTCGCCATTAAATAATGACAGAGATGCTTCATTCAATGATACTGTAAATAATTTTTACATTAAGAAAACAGTAAAATCTCACGGGCCTACAGCAAATATTACTTTCTGTTTGTAATTCATACTTAAAGTTAAGTTGAAGAACCAACTCCTTACCATGTGCTCGAAAATAAGGAAAAGCTCATAATTCTCCTTGACAATTTCCTTTAGTTTGACAATATTGGGGTGGTTCAGCCTTTGCAGCAACTGCAGAAGCAGGAATTAACAATGTACGCAACATGAAAAATAATAAAACATGGCAGACAGCCCATAGTAAAAAAAAGAGACATACCTTAACTTCTCTGAGATTCAAACACTCTTCCCAATAGTAAAACTTTCTTTTCATTTTCTTAACTGCAACCTGAAAATCATTTAAGATGATATCAGTGAACATTTTTTTCCCTGAATAAGTTTGTCAAATGAAGAAAGTATCATTTATGCTTTCACTACAGATATTTAAATAGTGATTCATACAACATGCATTATAAAATGTAATTTAATTAGAAGCTGGATACTTACAATCTCATTATACTGCAAATTAAGAGCCTTGTAAACATTTCCACATGTTCCATCCCCAATCTCCGTTAAAATTCTGTATCTGCAGAGCATTTAAGCACGAAGCTACAGTTATATCTGTCCACTTAAGCGTCCACTAATCATGAACTAGGAACTAACCAACCTTTCCATGGATACAGTAGAATTTGATCACCACAGGAAACCAGAATCATCTGCAAGCAAGGACTTCAATCGCCAAAACTTCTAGCAGCAGAGATGTGGAGATTAAGCTTTCTGAAAGCTGAGATCCCAAGAGGCTAGTGATTGTATTCTTTAAGTCCATTCACCGAAAAACCTCCCTTACTTCCGAAACTAACAAGTGGAATGAGCTGCAAATAAGAAGGCTTGCTTTGTAACCGTCTGAAAATAAACTCCAAAAACTACAAATAGAATTGCAAATTCTATGTACATACCCACTTAATTCCTATGTATTTACATATCTAACGCCAGAAATTCAATTTTTTATATATATGCTACCCCTCTGCATGAAAAGGTATATTTCAGTTAAAGATACTGAAAACCTTGGTGTAATGTGAAAGATTTGGGTGGTATACATGTAAAAAGTAAAATTTAGCAGTTATTATGTAAACACATAGAAATTGGTTGGTAGGTTTGCAAATGCCCCAAGAGAATTTCACTGGTAAAATACTGTGCAAGCCAAGTAGCTAAACATAAAATCTCTCAGCGAATGGCAAGGCAATCATCCAAGGTCGTAAGGAAAAAAAAAAGGAAGGTAAGACAAGAAAATTCTTCTTTGGATCGAAGGCAAACAAAGAAATTGAAAGTCAATCTTCTCTTAATGGCAAAATAATAATAATAATAATAATAATAAATTTTTTTAAGAAAAACTACTCATTGATAATCCCTGTTTAACGTTAAAACCTGGCCATTGATCACGGATGTACAAAAAACTGCAGAATTAACTGCGATAGCCCTAAAAACTATTCATTAGCCTTCAAAGATGAACCATAACGGAGAAAACAACAAAGGGCAAATCAAAATCTTTTCCAAACAGCTAAATAATTCTTTTTTAAAAAAAACCACAACACATCAACATTACCATGACGCATCAATTAACGAATTATTCGGATTAAGTGTTCTACACGATAGGAAAAAAAAAAACTTTTTTTTCCGCGTGCCACTATAAATCATTCTGACCAATGGAATTCTCATCAACAGGTAAAACCTCATAATCCGAAAGTTATCTTTGAACAACATACCAATTTGTTAGCAAAGGTTTGAATTAATGGCAGAGTTGCACAATTATAAAAAAGTAAATTTCAAGACAAAAGGTCCTCCACATAGCATCATAAGCAGCGGGGGAAATTTTTTTATCAATGATACATGGATGAAGGAATCAAGTAGACCCAACATGGCTTCCCCTAAAAGTATTCCAAAAAATAAGGTAAATTCATGAGCGTTCAGAGGGACATATAAGAAAAGAAATCAGATAAATATTCAAGAAATCATCAATTTAAACCGATTTCCTAAAAAAGAAAGAAAATCCAAGCTTATGAGGGAAAGAAATAGAGCGAATTTCAATCGAATAAAAAAATTTCAGCAATCAATAAATGCACATACAAGAGGGGAAAAAGGGGGAGAAAGAAGGGGGGAAGAATATGAGAATACATTTTCATTAATTCAATAAACAAATCATTAAATATGTTGATTCCCATCTACCATACATCAAAATCTGTTACAAACGTCACAAGAAACTACAGAAACTTCTCTAAAATTTATAACGATCGAAGAAATTGGAAAAAAAAATCAAAAGAAATTAAAAAAAATGCTTTCAGCATCCATTAAATAAAAAAAAAAAGAATCTCTTTCGCAGCGCCTAAATGCATCATTCGCACTCAAAAACAGCAACATCAGGGTTGCGGATAAGTAGAATAAAAGATAAAAGAGATCGCACCATTGAAACGGCTTCAGATTGAAGATGAACAGAGAGACAATTTCTCCAACAATATATGATCTCGGATGCAGAAGTAGATGAATTGCTTCGTCGGGAGAGGAGAGGGAAGATGCAAGGAGAGGAATTCGGGCTGGGAGCGAGGGGGAAGGGAGAAGAGGAAGAGGTCCTTGATCATTATTTAATATTTCTATTATATTACTAAAAAGCCCTCATTTTTTGGTTGAAATCACGAAAATACCAATTCGGTGGTGGGCGCATTGTAAATAACGATTGTTCTAGGGGCGATTTGATTTGTTTCCGGAATCGTAGCGGTTTCCGTTTCAAAAAAAAATTTATGGGAAATAGGGGATGGGATCCGCCCAAAACCGCCGGGCTGAGACCAAATCCGCGTGACAGTGGGGTGGGGTGGGGTGGGGACCACTAGAAGTTAGATTAATTAATTAAGTAAATAAATTTTAATTATATATTCATATTAATTTTAATTAAAAATATTTTTGATAAAAAGAAAATTGAGAGTACAGACAATTACATGCGTCAGACTCACATAAGTAGGGCTGTAAAAAAAGCTCGTTGTTCGCGAACAGTTCATGTTCGGTTCGTTAATGAGTTCGTGTTTCGTTCGTTCGATGAGTAAACGAGACGAACATGAATATTTTTTTTCATTCGGTTAGTTAAACGAATCAAACACGAACAGTGATGCGGTCGTTTCGTGTTCGAACCGTTATTGTTCGAAATATAAAAAATTTAAAATAATTATATATAAAAAATTTATGATATTTTAAAAAAATAAATTTTATAAATTATAATATATAATAAATTAATAATAATATTAGGGATGTCAAACTGGCTCTTTGTTCTCGAACAGCTCGTGTTCGGCTCGCTCGTTAAGAAACGAACACGAACAGTGACTTCCCGAATAATTTCGAATACGAGCTTATTTCAAACAAACTAAATTTCAAACGAACCAAACACGAACACAAGCTTTGTTCGTTCATGTTCGGTTCTTTTACACCACTACACATAAGTAGATATATTTCAAAATGAAACTCCAATTTCATATATTTTTTAATTTTTATCTAATTGTGTAAATATAGTTAAAAATGACATAAAATGCAAGATAAAAAATATAGGAAACATTTATGTTCGTATGCAATTTTCATAAAAAGTTATCTACATATCGTGCTCTCTGCAACTGTAGTAGCAATATACTAGCATTGCAAAGATTACTATTTATAAAATTTAGTGCTAGATTATATTTTTGAGCTACTGATCTGATATATTTGTGGGAGGGCACATTTTTTTTTCTATGTATATGCGTATGCAATTTTCATATTTATGTATATGCCACCTAAATTTATGTGTGCTTTTGTGCAGAAAATCTTATATTGATACACACACACACACACAGATCAAAATTTTGAAGACTAAAAGCTGGGTTGGCTAAACTTGAAATCATGAATGTTTATCTTTTCATAAAACTGGAAAAAAAAAATGGAAGAAGATAAGAACACATTTAAAAATTTTGAATTATTGGAGAAAATGTTTAGAAGATTGGATTCTCAGATTGATGAATGGGCCGATCGGTTGGACGTTCTTCTGCTTACCCAACCTGAGCAACCAACATAATTGCAGCTGCTTTCTCCTCTTAATGACAACTAACTTCTTCCTTTCACCTTCGAGATAGTCCCGTCCATATGGTTTTCCAAAGGCAAAATAGTTCAGATCTTTATTGGGGAAGTCATCCTAGGGATTTTACACGTTCTCAATCATAACACTCGAAAGACAACCAATTAAAATGATGGAAATCATATAGCAAATAAGGAATGAAAAGGAGTCTCATTGTGCCTTAATTAAAAAAAAATCAAATGTGCAGAATTAGGAGAGTTTAATTATTGAATCATTGATTAATCATAAATGAGTCTGCTATTACAATAAATTCTCTTATTATTATCATTACGTTTAATTTCAAGAATAAAATCGGGGAACTAAAGCATGTACATAAAAAATATGTCAGTGTTGATCATGATGAGACCAAACAGCTTAGAAGAAAAAAGTACAATGAAGAAAGACCCACTGACAAAAGATCATAAAGTCTACATACTCCGATCGAGTGGAAGTTATGAAGACCAAATTGAACCACGATACTGGCTAAAACGACATAGGATACAAGAATGAGACACTCAACCATAAATGAGACAAAAAGGTATTCGAGCTAACTACCATAAGAGAGTTGTTCTAAGAGAAGATCCAACTCATTGGCATCTGCAACCATCTTATGGATGCTCATAGGTCCTTCACTAGTTATCAAGGCTTGACAACAAAAATAGATCAGCCGATCGACTCATGCGTACTGGGCTTAACTGACCGAGCCAATCCTAATGACTGAGCCAATCCCACCGACTTGAAGACAATTAAGCTTGGCTGGTTGAGCCAGAGAGCAACCAGAAGATAAGCTCATACAAGTAAAATACCAAAAATATCATAGCACAAATCCCTTTAATGTATGGGCAAAAATGTAATATTATCATTATATCATCTCCCCTATAAATAAAAAGTTGGTGCGATCTCGTTTAGCTTTTATTCTACAATGATGCATTTAGTCAATGTAAAAGAGAGTCTTTGTTTGATTTATTTCTTTTCATTTTTTTCCAATTTCTTTTTATGTGTGATACTCTTCGATCGTTATAAATTTTAGAGAAGTTTCTGTAGCTTCTTGCTACGTATATAACAGATTTTTATGTATGGTAGATGGCAATTAACATATTTAATAACTTACTTATTTAATTAATGAAAATGTATTCTCATATATATATGATTATTGGCTAAAAATTTTGAAGACTAAAAGCAGGGTTGTCTAAACTTGAAATTAGGAATGTTTATCTTTCCATAGAACTGAAAAAAAAATGGAAGAAGATAAGAACACAATTTAAAAAAAAAATAAATTATTGGAGAAAATGCATAGAATACATATTTGGCATTAGAGCTGTTAATGATTTGATCTCGAGCCAAGCTGGGGTCATCTCAGAATCGGCTTCGAAAAATTCGATCCAAATTTTTGGCTTGTTTATTTCGATCCGATATGAATCCGAGCCAAAATTCAAATCAATTTTTGATCGATTAACGATCTCCAAGCTGAATTCACTAAATTCACAGCCCTAACAACACTAAAACTGTTGACAATCTAAACTTGGCTTGAAAAAAATTCGATCCAAAATTTTGGCTCGTAGCTCGGCAGATTTTTTTTAAATTGATCTCGATTCAAATCAATTTTCAAGCAATTTTAATACAAAGAGCCAGAATCGTTATATTGATGAAACCAAAAAACACTTTTAATACGACGAGCACAACACATTTGATACATCCACAAATCAAAACTCCATACCATTCTTTACTATTATAGAGAGATGGTGATGATTGTATGCAATTTTATAATGTATTTATGCTTTTTTAATGAAAGCAAAGCAAAGCCAATGGCAATCATTATAATAATTTCAAGATGACATAATGATCAAATATAAAGCTGGCATGAAATGATGATAGGCTGAAGAGGATGGACAAAGATTGGATTTTTAATAGCCGTTTGTGCCAAGTATTCAAATGGAAATAAGAAAAAAGAACATCTCATAGACTATTAGTTCCATAATGAAATATTATTAGCATTAAATTGATTTATTGCGGTGGATATTGAGCGAATATTTCCTTAAAAAATAATGGCAAAAGTATTTTCTTAGGCCTCTAAAGTGCTTGTAATTTGTAAAGGCTTTGAAATGGCTATAAATAAAATATATAATTTCAAGATGCCTTTTTTATATAAAATTTAAAATTTAAATTAGCAAAAAATTAAGAAAAATTATTCGAGAAAATATAAGTATTTACTCCCCTATTTTAGTTTTCATTTATATTGTTTCAAAATTTAGTTGATTTAATTTGAGATATCATTAGAACAAATGTTAACAAAAAATTCAAAATTTTTGAATATATATATATATATATATATATATATATATATATTGATAGTGTAATCCAATTAGAGTACATAAGACCCCCTCCTTTAGGACTTTAAAAGATCACAATTTTACTTCTGCCGCTTTGATTTACATCTACAGAATAAGCTAGAAACTATTTTGCAATCATCAAAATTACAAGCGGAAGCAAGTATTCATTATTGCTTAATTTCAGGTTTTGGTCTTCCTTGTGATGGGGTTTGGATGAATTAATTGTCATAAGCAAGAACTATGGCATTTGGATTTTTTTCATGTTTGTTGAATCTTAATTTATCTATGAATTACAACCAAGAAAAAGTGTGTAAGTAGAAATAAAGAGGGTGGTAGGAGGTGGAAGTGAACAATAATGTGTGTGTGTGCGCGCGCGCGCGTGTTTATTCACAAAATATTCTCATATGGGAGAGAGTACTTTGATGATGTTATATTTTCCCCTGCTTTAAATAGGTATGTATTGAGGGATGTCTTGTATTTTACATGTATGGAGTTGTCATCTAGTCGCTCTCTGGCTCTGCCAGCTAAGCTTAATTTGCTTCTAGAGGACAGGATCAGCCCAGTCGACTGAGCTTGATTGGTTTAGTCTGGTTGGATCATTTGATTTAGTGTGATTGTTGATTCTTAATAACTGGTATGGGGCATCTGGGCATCCCCGGGATGGTTGGAGAAACCGATTAACTCGATCTTCCCTCAAATTAGCTTTCTTGTGGTAGTAGACTCATATATTATTTTGTCTCGTTTCTAGTTGAGTGACTTATTCTTGCATCATGTGGTCATCTTTTACTTGTCTCATGATTCGGTTGGGTTTGGCCTTGCTGGTTTGGTTTTTGTGGCTCTGCTGATTCAGTTAAGTAGGCTACATATCTTAAGTTTGCAGTTCTTCCTTCACCGTAATCTGTCCATCTAGATCGTTAGATCTCCTCAAGTTCGGCATTGGCTCATTAGCTACTTCCATGTAGGTTTAAGGAGGATCATCCGGGTAATCAACCCCACTATCCTCAATCCAGAGTCATCTGCCCTTGGCTAGTGCTTGTTTCGTTATCATTGTCACCTCGGTCGGATTCTCGCTGATGCCATCCAGAGCTGGATCCTTGCCCAAGACTCTCAAAATAGAGTCATATACACCAAAAGATAACGTATAGCAAAAAAACTTCAGAAAAAATTAAAAAAAAATCGAACAAATAAGACTGAGGCACCTCATACCTACGTATCAATCTAACCCAGTCATTGTAATCGATAGTGCACCCTCACTGTACGATGACAAAATATCAATAACTTTGTATACAACCCGTTCGATTGGTGAGTCTTGTGCCACATCAGAAGGTTGGATTCTCGGATCGATGGTTGGGCTGGTCTGCTGGATGTTCTCCTACTTAGGATTGAAGAGTGAGTCAGACAACCTCACCTGATTAACCAACATAGTTGTATCCGCTTTCTCTTCTTAATGACAACTATCTTCTTCCTTTCACCTTCCAGACAGTCCCATCCTTACAGTTTTCCAAAGCCAAAATAGATCAGATCTTTATTGGAGATGTCACCATAAGGGTTTTGCACGTTCTCTATCGTAACACCTAGAAGCTGACGAATTCAAGCAATAAGATTCACAGAGCAAATAAGGAATCAAATGTACAGAATCAAGATACTTTAATTATTGAATCATTGATTAATCATAAATGCAAACTACTATTACAATAAATTATGTTATTTTTATCACTACATTAATTTCAAGAATATAATCAGTGAACTAAAATAATTACATAAAAAAACGTGTCAGTGCTGATCATAAGGAGACCTAATAGTATAGAAGAAAAGAGTATAATGAAGAAGAGCCCACTGACAAAAGATCATGAAGTCTAAATAAGCCGATCGAGTGAAGTTACGAAGACCATACCAGCAAGGCCAAAATTAATCGAACCACGATATGGGCTAAAGACGCCAGAGGACACATGAATGAGACACTCAGCCAGAAATGAAACAAAAGGTAATTGAGCTAACTATCATAAGAAAGCTGGTCTAAAAGAAGATCTAACTCCTTAGTATCTCCAACCATCCTATAGGTGCCCATAGGTCTTTTACTAGTTATCAAGGATTGACAACCAGACTAGATCAATTGATCAACTCATGCCAAACAGGCTTAACCAACATAACCAATCCTGCAATCGGGCCAATCCTACGGAATTGAAGTCAATTAAGCTTAGCTGGTTGAGCCAGAGAGCAACTAGACGATAAGCTCATACATGTAAAATACCAAAATACCACAGTATGGGCAAAAAATGTAATATCATCATTGTACCCACCCCTATAAATAGAAAGATTATTTCGTGAAAATACACACAGATTACTGTTCATTATTGCTCTTTCTTCTCTCTCGGTCGCTCGCTCTCTCTCTCTCTATCTCGCTCTCTATCCTTACACTCCATCTTATTGGGTGTGATTCAAGAACAAATTAGGATTAAATAATATTAATGTTTGGCTCCAACCTCGTTCTAAAAGAAAGTCGATCGATCTTCCCAAATAATTTGCTTTAGCTTAATAATTAATTAGTTATTTATCAAAATAATTAACCATCAATTACAGTTTTATTAACTAATTAATTAGTAATTAAAATTTTAAATTTTCATTAATTAATATTTAATTATTTATTTACTAAACTAATCAATGATTAGCTAAATTACATTTAAATGATAAATTATTAATTAACAACCAATAAATCAAATAAAATATATGATTAATTACCTAATCTAAGCGATTGTAGTTCATAGTAATTTAATTAAGAAATTATATTATTAATTAATTAACACTAATTATTAATTTAACTGTGAAATTAAAACTGGAGCGCACTCTTCTTCCCCCGCTCTTGACTTTTTTTGGCGGAGAAGCATCGAAGGGTGAGTAGGATAGGTGTCTGAATGCTCAAACCACGACGAAAAAATAAAGAGGAGCCACGTTAGAATTTGATGAAGAATTGTCGATTGGCCATTTGAGCTTAATCCAACAAACGCATGGATTTACTTAATTCAGGGGGAATTAAAATTTTCATTTTGGCCATTTAGATAGGAATCAAATTAAATCCAATTTAAATGGTTCCTTAAATCACTTCAA
>NW_018253524.1:0-231 GCF_001263595.1 Phalaenopsis equestris
GTTTAAATAGATAAATAGGGCCTTTTTCTATTTATCTAATTTCCCTTAACTTAGAAAATACATAACTTTGTGTAGAAAAATCACAAAAATAAAATAAAAATACCCTCTTGCTCAGTGAATAGAGGAGAATAATGTGGAATATTTTTCAAGTTCATTTGATACATAAAATATTTTTAATTAATTAAACACTGTTTTGAATCATTTGATTGTCCATGCATATTGACACATCAC
>NW_018253524.1:1634-2263 GCF_001263595.1 Phalaenopsis equestris
CCTTTTTTTTAAATCTAATTAAGACACTCACTTAGGTCTTAAGGGCTTAGTGGTGACTTAGGTTAAATCAAAAAATTGACTAAATGAGGATTAGAGAAATAAACATAATTATATCAAACATCCTTGAAACACCACTAAGCCCAATTAGGTTTAAAATTTGGCTAAGTGTTCAAATTACACTAGCTTGCCCCTTTAAGGGTCTTCACCCACATAATTCTTAAATTGAATGATAAATGATGATTACCCCTTTCTTAGGGATAATTGAGACATCAATGTTCACAGAGCATTAAAGATATTTGCAGGATGAAAAATTAAGCAATATAATAAGTTTAAATGGACTCGAGGCTTTTCACTAGTTGGAGAGAGGGAGGCATGGACCTGCTTCCCTCTCCTAACTTGTTGGATACCTCAGAGGCCTATTAAACTCAATATTATTCGCTTAATGAAATCATTCTCAATTAAACTTTTAAGGACTCACCAAAATATGACATAGAGTTAGGAAAACCCCTCAGAACTCTATTTTTCCTACTCTTTATAAATGCCCTAACATGCATTTTAAGTTTCAGGTAGTGGAACGAGAAAACTCGCCAGGTACACTTTTACAGTTTTCAGCGTTTTCCTTCTTGTAC
>NW_018253524.1:3111-3687 GCF_001263595.1 Phalaenopsis equestris
TAGGATTCCGAGGTTGTCGTTTGTCACGACCTAAACCCTCACATCTTCCAAGCTATTTGTGTGATCATTTCACACGAATGTAAGCCCTAACTAAGAAAATTGGCAAGATGAAACACCTAAATATTTCTCCTCAAAATTGAAGCCAAACATTAGGATAAGTCGGGAAGTCACCGGAGTTCTCCTCTGGATCCATGAAATCCCCTAGTTCTTCTTTCTTTGGATTCTACAATAAAATGTTCCAAATTTAAACCAATCCCCTTTCACACCTCTACATCTGATTTCGTTGAAGAGTTCTACCCTTTGAAATTCTTTGAAGGTAATATTTCTTGATTTTTATCGAGAGTCTTCTTAGGTGGCTTTGGCAATTTAAGATGTAATTAACTATAGGGGCTTGCCCTTATAGGATGCATGTCTGAACCGAGCTTAATATAAATGCTATTTAATCATTTATATTAAATAGGGGAACTTGTCGGCAAATACAAAAGTTTCGCAGACCAAACGGACGCCATACTTTCCTTAGTTTATTTGATCAAGCCTCATCCTCAAGTCTTGTGTTTATTCTTCAGGATAGATACA
>NW_018253524.1:3775-6857 GCF_001263595.1 Phalaenopsis equestris
GATTCCGGTGACCGACAGCTTCTTACGGGCAACCCCACAATCAAACCATCCCCTGAAATAATGTCGACAGCTAGCTGCCAAGGAAGTTTGCTCGGTTAGTGAACTACTCAAACGAGTGGGACATGTAGTATCCCCTCGTACATATAGTATCCCCTCACATAAAGAAAGAAATCTTAAGGGACGTCAAATCTGCTAGACAATCTCAGAAATCGACTGAAGCTTTGCCTGCTCGTATTTTCGTCTGGTTCCATTTAGGGAGCAGAGTTGATACCACTATTGTCACTACAGATTCTACTATCTCCAGGACCACAGGTCGTAGACCAGCCAAGTCACGACTGGGTCCGAGAATTCTGCCGATCACACATTATAAGGATATTCCTAAAATTTCAAAGGAAAAGATGAAGAAATTACCCAGTATTGTAGTCGGTCTGCACCATAGGGAACATACTTCTCTTTGACATACCGATGTTTATGCAGATACACTTTATCTCTAGACATCACCGTCAAAGAAGAAGGTATGGAAACCCAAGGTCACTGTATCGATACAGTCCAGTGAGCCCGTAGGGCAAGATCATGGAATGAAGCCAGGGTCTAAAGTATCTGACATTGTTGCAGCAATTGCCAGCGAGATGGAAGAACAAAAGGAGAAGGTCCAGCAGGGTCCTCCAGATCTTAAGGAAATTCAAGAATCAATAATTAAAGGAAAATTTGAAAAGCTCAAGGTTGAGATTTTCTAGTTGGCTTGATAACACGGAGTTTTCATCAATGAAGATGATGAAGATTTTGACTATAATGATTACCTCGAAGAAAATTTCATGGATGTCCGTGTCATTGAATCCAGAGTCGCTACATCTGTGCGCGAGGATCAACCTCTCATCGAAGAGAATGTCGTAGATGAGCTGTCGTAGATGAGCTGTGTAAGGCTATCCTCCTAAAGGATGAGCAAGTCAGCCAACTGGATAAATGGATAGAAGAGATGGTCACTGCCATGGCCGTTATGGCCACCATTCAGGGGCAATCACAAGCGCCGTAATTGGCTTCTCCAAAGATGCCTCTCGAGAGGTCAACCAACTAGAAATTATACATATTACAGATGAAAGAAGAGAAGTCACCTTAGTAAACAGAGATGAGCAACCAAAGAAGCATCCTCCATCAAGCGCCATGTCAAAGAAGGAATTTAAGCAAATGGTCGAGCAACTTAGGGAGGCCTTAACCCAATCTAAGAGTGGTGCATTGGTTTTAAAGGGTAAACCTTACCTAAAAGAATTTGATGTCATACCATTCCCCAAGGGTTTCGTGTCCCCAAACTTTAAGATATTTCATGAGACTGAAAATCCCAAACAGAACATAACACATTTTCAAGCCAATTGTGGCAAGACAAGAAGTAACGAAGCTTTACTCTTACAACAGTTTGTCAGTAGCCTGTCTGGGATTTCTTTAGATTGGTATGCTGATATGCCCAATGGATCAGTTAAGACAACTATTTGTGAAGAGATTTACCAAATCGCAACACCATGTCTCTATATGAGAACTCATGATGGAAAAACAAAAGCCCAACGAGACTTTGGTGGATTACATCTTGAGGTGGAGAAACCTTAACATGAAGTGTAAACCTCAGCTACAGGAACATCACGCAATTGAAATTTTACTCAAGAGCATCCATGGGTCAGTAGTTTTCATGCTCAAGGGACTCACCATCAAATCTGTCAAGAAGCTACTCAGTAAAGCCAACAGTCGTCAAGAAGAAATCAAACATATGGATTTTCACGAGAAATCCAAGGTAACCAGAATATTTGAAAAGAAGTCAGGAACAGTAGTGACTGTCGATAAAGGGAAAAAACCAATGAATATATATCCAAAAAACCCTTGTCAATCTTTGTAGCATGCTCAGAAACAGAGTAGCCAGTCCAACCAGCGACCGCCTCAAGGAGGATACTCCCCACTAGAGAATAGAATAGAGAATAAAAGAATAAAAGAATATCTTTGGCAGAACAACAGAAAATGGTGTATTCTTTCAAAGATGAAGCCGCATCCAAAATGTTCAGAAGTCCAATAAAGAAGCCTGAATTCAAATTACCAGGTTTAACGAAAATCAAAGAGTTCAACTAGTAGGACGAGCCAAATTATTGCCCATACCACAGGTTGCTTGGGCACACTATATAAGAATGTTTCATCTTTAAGGATTGGCTTGAGAAGAACCTTAAAGAGGAAATATAACGATCCCGAAGGAATAATTAAAAGAACCTGAAAAGGTTCAATAAATATGATTTCGGCTGGGCCAATCTCTCCGATTGATCCATATACTGAAGAAGATGGATGGAATGAAGTCTGGAAAAAATCATCCAAGAAAATATTGAATCAAATCCAGAATGCTTCAAAATAAGCCTCCGTTCAGAGTCTTTAGCCTGCTAAGCTCGAGATGAAGATTTCACCAGGAGATTCGTTGTCATCTAAGAAAAAGAAGAAGAACACCATCACGAAGACTGATAGCATGGGGAATAGGATAGAGGCTGCCTCTACTAGATTGGTTGTCTCGGATTCGGGGAAGAAAATTCTCGTTTTCTTGACTTTTTCTGATTATCTTTTTACCCCTCCGGGGTCTTATGAATACAATGATTGTGATTTCATATACGTTTTAACTGTTTCTGGAAATAACGTAACTGATTTTAACCAATCTAGCCTCGATCTTCATTCTCAAAATGATCCTCAAATCGTACTTGAGTTCGATGAACTCGCTAATAAAATAAAAGAAGACATCGATGATATCGCTTACGACAGCACCGGAAGTGAGGAACCAATTCTCGAGCACCACGATGCACCGCTTTCCATCAACTTAGATCTTTCTGACAAAGAAGAAACAGTGGAAGATCTGATAATGATATCTCAAGAAGAAGAAATTATAGAAGTGAACTTAAGAAGTGGGAGAGTATTAACCCCAAAAATAGCTCCAACTGATAAAGGAAAACAATTATATACTCGAGAAGAGCTACCCCCACCTCAACCAGTGGAAGAACAACATAATCAAGAGAAAATTAGAGGACCATACAAAGTGGATTACAACGTGCTAGCTCATCTTAGGAAG
>NW_018253524.1:7030-7476 GCF_001263595.1 Phalaenopsis equestris
CGCCGCCCACAATCGTTCACTCTACATCTCCGTTAGCATTGGTAGATTTGTGTTGTCCAGAATTTTAGTAGATCTTGGAGCAGAAGTGAGGAACCAATTCTCGAGCACCACGATGCACCGCTTTCCATCAACTTAGATCTTTCTGACAAAGAAGAAACAGCGGAAGATCTGACAATGATATCTCAAGAAGAAGAAATTATAGAAGTGAACTTAAGAAGTGGGAGAGTATTACCGCCAGGAATAGCTGTGACAGATAAAGAAAAACAAATATATACTCAAGAAGAACTCCCTCCACCTCTACCAGTGGAAGAACCACATAACCAAGAGAAAATGAGAGGACCATAAGAAGTTGATTACAACGTGCTAGCTCATCTTAGGAAGTTACCGGCCATATTAAGCATCTACGACGCTCCGATTCTATTAAAGGGGGTGAGTGAATCTCTTGT
>NW_018253524.1:7732-13342 GCF_001263595.1 Phalaenopsis equestris
CTTACTTGACCCAGAGATTTGTTTAGCCCAGTTGGCCAGCACATCCTTGGATGAAGTTTGATCGTTGAAGGAACAGTCTGGGGTAACCTTCACAGATGAAGATTTGATGCTCGGTACCGCCGACCACAATCATCCACCCTACATCTCTGTTAACATTAGTAGATTTGTGTTGTCTAGAGTTTTAGTAGATCCTGAAGAATCACTCAATTCGATCAGTCTACAGACATTGGCCTATTTGGATATTGAAGCTCAGGAACTTACGGCCGATAAAATGATGCTAAGAGGATTCAACAGAGAGCCCTTGGATCCATTACATTATTTATGAAGGTTGGAGAACTAGTAACAACTGCTAAGTTTCATATCATCGACACCGAGACCTCTTTCAATGATGTACTTGGTCGACCGTGGATTCATGAACAAAAAATGGTTCTGTTGTCTCTACACCAATGCATTAAGTACTACAAAGAAGGACAAGAACATTGCATCAAGGGAGATTTACAGCTGTTTTCAGTATATGAAGTTGGTATTCATGAAGATACCGCCTACTACGCGCCTCCGAAGAAAACTGTCTTTTCTCACAAAATTGTCACAAATAAAAATGAAAATTTAGAAAAATCACAAAGAGGAGGCCATTCAACTCCTTTTCAGCGATCTTCCACCACTCTTTTGCAACAAGTTGGTGGAGGCTCTTTTAGTTCCCGCACCCGAGGTTGAGGCCAGGGACGTGCACAAGGAAAAACCAATTTAATTGTTGAACGGACTAGGTCAACCATCAATATAGGTGATGAAGACAGTTCTGAAGATGAAATAATGATGACAAAATAAAAGAAACCTCAGTACGAGATATCCTTAGAAGATGCAGAGAAAAATGAGTATGAGATGATGCATGATCGGATAAACCACTATGTTACCTTGATTCTCCCTCAAAAGGTTGAGAGTTTAGAGGTCAAGGAAGTCTGTAGCACTGGTTCAAAGCCGATCAAGTTTTATCATGCTTCTACCTCTACTGATCTTGAAAATCATGTAAACTTGGATGATGATCCTAGTGAATTAATGGAATTGCCTTTTGGTTATTTTTCGCCTTGTGTACAAAAGTTAATTTGGCAGGGATATTTGCCAAAACAAATACAGAATGATAAATTACAAATTTTTGAAAAATTATGGAATGTTAAAAGTTAAAGTCCAAACTCAAAAGAGTGTCTCGGATTTAGTACAGTCAGGCCAGTCGATGATTCAGAATTTTATATGGTTGTTACTAGTGAATCGGAAGGGGATTGCCTCGATATGGAGGATGACTCTACTGATCAGCTGATAGAAAATTCTCCAGCAAAATTTGAGGAGGAAATTAAATGAACTATTGATGAATTGAAGGAAATTAACCTGGGGAGTGAAGAGCAACCCCGGCCTACATTTCTAAGTTATCTGCTCAACTATGAAGAATCTTCAGAATTGATCAAATTGTTGACGGAGTTCAAATATTGCTTTACATGGAGTTATGATACAATGTCAGGACTGTCAGCAGATGTTGCAGTTCATAAACTTGGGGTAGACAAAGATATGACCCCAGTGAAACGAGCTCCCATAAGAATGCGCATCGAAATAGAGCAGCAAGTCATCGCTGAGGTAAAGAAATTAATAGACGCTAACTTTGCAAAAGAAGAGAAATACCCCACATGGTTAGCCAACATTATCTCAATTAAGAAGAAAAATGGACAAATTAGTGTTTGTGTCGACTTCAGAGATTTGAACAAAGCGTGTCCCAAGATGAATTTCCGCTACTGATACCAGAAATGATGGTGGATATCGCTTCGACACATGAAATTTTCTCCTTCATGGATGGATCGTCGGGATACAACCAAATCAAGATGACTCTCGAAGATGCAGCACTTAAAGCCTTCCTAACACCTATCGAGATTTTTTTGCTACACAGTGATGTCGTTCAGTCTAAAGAACGCTGGAGCAACATACCAATGTGCAATGACAAAGATTTTTGACGACCTCATTTATAAATCAAGTGGAATACTACGTGGATGATTTGGTCATCAAGAGAAAGCAAAAAATAGTCCATTTGTATGATTTGAGAATCGTGTTCGAACGGTTGTGACGGTATGACCTTAAAATGAATCCCTTAAAGTGCGCCTTTGGCGTTACCTCAGAAAATTTCTAGGATTCATTGTCTGTCATCGGGGAATTGAGATCGACCCGGATAAGATTAAAGCTATCTTGGAAATGCGTCCTCCCAAGACCTTGAAACAACTACGTTCCTTCCATAAAAAATTGGCATATCTGAGATGCTTTATTTTTAATCTCTAAGGTAAGTGTCAGTCCTTCTCGGCATTAATTAAAAAGGATGTCAAATTCATTTGGGACGAGAAATACCAGTGGGCATTTGAGGGCGTTAAGCAATATTTAATGACACCTCTTATTTTGGCAGCCCCTATCTCAGAGAAACCATTGATACTTTATACAACGACACTAAACGACTCTCTTGGAGCCCTCTTAGCCCAAGTCAATGACGAGGGTAAAGAAAACACACTCTACTACTTGAGTCGCCGCCTATTACCGATGGAGTAAGGTATCCACCTATTGAGAAGAATTGTTTGGCTTTGATTTTCACCGCCAAAAAACATAGAAATTACATGCTTTCTCATAAGATTACCCTAATTTTAAAAGTTAATCCGTTACAATATTTGATGACCCGACCAACACTCTCTGAATATCTAACAAGATGGTTGATGATCTTATTGCAATTTGATATAACTTTTGTTCCCCTCTATGCTATCAAAGGACAGATTTTAGTATACTTTCTCGTTGCACACCCATTTGCAGCTGGGTCCCCTCTTAATGATGAACTACCAGATGAGCAGAACTACAAGTAGAATTCTCTAGTGTGCAATGTTGGGAGATGTACTTCTACGGAGCTTCGTCAGCCAGAAAGGACAAAGGATCGGGAACAGTTATACCAGGCAAAGTAGGTATTGGTTTTATCTTTATCACGCCAGATAAGGGTATGTTGAAGTTCTCATACCACCACTACAAATAGAATTCTCTAGTGTGCAATGTTGGGAGATGTACTTCGACGGAGCTTCGTCAGCCAGAAAGGACAAAGGATTGGGAACAGTTATACCAGGCAAAGTAGGTATTGGTTTTATCTTTATCACGCCAGATAAGGGTATGTTGAAGTTCTCATACCACCTGATAGAGTCATGTACCAACAACAAAGCAAAATAGCAAGCCTTAATCACTGGTTTAGAGTTGGAAATCTCGATGGATATAACAGACATTGCCATTTATGGTGACTCACAACTCGTCATTTTGCAAGTTACCAGATAATACAAGATTTTAAAATCAAGATTAGCATAATACCATCAGTACACGATGAGTACACGATGAAGTCAGTACACGATGAAGCTGCTGGAGCGAATTCCTATCGTAACTTTCTACTGGATTCCTAGGGGAGATAATGCCCATGCTGCCGCTTTAGCAAAACTCGCAAAAGAATTGGCATGTCTACAATCTTTACAGAGGATTCCATTGATATCACAGTATAAGGAAGACAAGTTTTGTCTTAAATTGTCCTCGAAACTCTACACAAGCTCAGGAAAGAAGAAGAAACTATAATTACAGTTGCTGATAACAATGAAGATTGGAGCAAGCCATTAATAGAATATTTACGTAATGGAAAACTGCCAGAGACAAGCAAGAGCTATCTCTTACACTCTAGTAAGTGACGTCCTCTATAGGAGATCGTTCGACCAGATGTGGCTATGATGTTTGAGCACAACCGAAGCACAGAATATTGTTAAAGAAGTACATGCCGGATTGTGTGGCACTCACCATTCAGGGCCAAAGATGAAAATAAAGATCAAAAGACTCAGATATTATTGACCAACAATGATGTCCGACTGCATGGAAACAACCAGAAGATGTGACCGGTGTCAGGTACATGGGGTGGTCTTACACCAACCTCCAAATGTGCTACACCCAATCGTTGTCTGTGGCCATTCGAGTGTTGGGGCACGGATATAATAGGGTTGTTATACCCTTCCTGATATACCCTTCATCCTCCAAAGGACACAGATTTATACTGGTCTTTATAGATTATTTCTCTAAATGGGCAGAGGCAGTACTGTTACGAGAGGTTACGATACAACACGTCCTTCAATTCTTCAATAATTCTTCAAAATTCAAGTCGTCTACTGTTTCGGAGTACCGCGAAGAATAATTTCCGACAATGGGACAGCCTTTAAAAGCACCAAAATCAATAATTTTGTCAAACGGCATGGGATTGATTGGAGATACTCTATAATTTACTATCCTAGAGCAAATGAACTGGCCAAAGCCTTCAATAAGACGTTGGTACAGATTTTAAAGAAAACATTGGATGAAAATAAAAGAGATTGGCACAACAAGTTACTAGAAGCTTTGTGGGCTTATCGGACAACGTTTAGGACTCCCACTCAGTGCAAACCCTACATGCTAGTGTACGGGTCCGAGGTCGTACTACCATTAGAAGTTCAGACGCCGTCTCTAAGAGTCGATGTCACCAACCAACTTACAACAGAAGAGTGCAAAACTTGGACTTCAAGAACTAAAGAGTCTTAAAGGAAAATGATTTGAAGCACAACAACAAGAGTGCAAAACTTGGACTTCAAGAACTAGAGAGTCTTAAAGGAAAATGATTTGAAGCACAACAACTTTTGGATCTTTACCAGGTAAAGATGGTACAAGATCATGACAAATTGGTCCGCCCAAGGACTTTCAAAGTTGGTGACCTTGTCCTCATGCTCAAAAGACCCATTCTTGCACACCGGAAAATTCAAGCCAACTTGGGAGGGACCATTTGTTGTGGAAAAGGTCTACGCACAAGGAGCCTACCAGTTAGTGGATTTTCGAGGCGAAAGACACATGTTGTTGATCAAACGACGATACCTAAAGACATACTACATAACCTGACATTTCTTAACATCGCTTGATTTGAAATTTTGAAATTTAAATTGTTCTAGGGTTATCTATTTGGCCAAATGTCTGTGATCGGGTCCACTGTGATCGGGTCTGTGATCGGGTCCAAAATTTTGTAATAAGATTAATCTCAATTTAATGAAAATTTTTGAAATTACATATTTCAATTTTCTCCTTCTTTGAACTTGATATTCTACTAAATTAAACAAAATATATACATAAATAAATGGTTTTCTCACCAACATAAAACTAAAATTTTCTTTAATAAACACTTTGTTTTGTTCTTGTTCCTACTAAGTTTCACTCGCTGATATTTTTATTGTCTTCTGCAGAGAAATGTCAGGCCAGAGGCTGATCTTTGCTTTCAAAGATGGTTGGAACCTTGCACTTAGGCACCGTAGGGTGGCACCATAGACTTCGACATGGACTTTAGCCAAGTCAACATGGACTATGAGGGTCCTCTGATGGATGTGGTCAGCTGTCAGGAGAAAGAAGGGCTACCCTCACTGCTAAGGTTTAGCACCAGAAATAGTTCCTCACTGAAAGGGGAAAATGTAATTGTACAATAAGACCCGATGGAGGGGACTAGTTGCCTACCGTCCACGATAGTTAGGCCGACCGGAGGCCTAGTCGCTGTCGATAATGAAA
>NW_018253525.1:0-850 GCF_001263595.1 Phalaenopsis equestris
TCAATGGAATCCTCCGGGGGACATGCCATTTCCTTGGCGAGTTTTGGTAGAGCGTCGGCATGGGCATTCTCTCCCTTAAGAATCCAGTAGAAAGTTACATTAGGAATCTGCTCCAGGAGCTTCATTGTGTACTGATAGTATTCTGCTAATCTTGGTTTCAAAATTCTAAATTGTCTGGTACTTGCTGGATGATGAGTTGGGAGTCGCCATAGATGACAATGATTGTTATAACCAACCTGGTGATTAAAGCTTCATATTCTGCTTGATTGTTGGTGCACGACTCTGTCAAGTGTTATGAGAACCTCAACACACCCTTATCTTGTGTGATAAGGATCAAACAAATCCCTGCTTTGCCTGGTATAACTGTGCCTGATCCTTTGTCTTTTCTGGTCGACGAAGTGCCATCAAAGTACATCTCCCAGCATTACGCACTAGATAACTTCATTTATAATATTTGGTCGTCGAGTAACTCGTCGTTGAGAGAGGACCCAGCTGGCAGTGGGTGTGCAGCGAGAAAGTCTGCTAGTATCTGTCCCTTGATAGCATGGAGGGGAATAAAAGTTATATCAAATTGCAATAAGATCATTGACCATCTTGCTAAACGTCCGAAGAGTGTTGGTCGGTTCATCAGATATTGCAATGGATTAACTTTCAAGATTAGGGTAATCTTATGAGAAAGCATGTATTGTCTAAGCTTTTGGGCACCAAAAATAATCATCAGACAATGCTTCTCAATAGGTGGATACCTTATCTCCATCGGTATTAGGCGATGACTAATGTAGTAGAGTGCATTTTCTTTACCCACATCATTGACTTGGGCTAAGAGGGCTCCAAGAGAGTCATCTAGGGC
>NW_018253525.1:1732-11582 GCF_001263595.1 Phalaenopsis equestris
ACTTATAAATGTAGGTCGGGGTTGTTCTTCAGTCTCGAGGTTAATCTCTTTCAATTCATCAACGATAGATTTAATTTTCTCCTCAAATTCTGGGGGAGCATCTTATATTGGTTGATCATTAGAGTCATTCTCTATATTGAAGCAATCCTTTTCTGACTCACCAGTGACAACCATGAAAAATTCAGAATCATTGACTGGTCCGACTATACCAAATCCGAGACCCTCATTTGAAATTGGAGTTAGACTTTTACCGCTCCATAGTTTTTCAAAAAGTTGAAATTTATCTTTTGGCATTTTTTTTGATAATTTTCCTTGTTGAATTAACTTTTGAACATAAGGCAAGAAGTAACCAAAAGGCAATTCCATTAATTCATTAGAATCATCATCCAAATTTACATGTTTTTCAAGCTCAGTAGAGGTAGAAGCACAGTAAAATTTGATCAGTTTTGAACCAACACTATGGACTTCCTTGACCTCTAAACTCTCGACCTTTTGAGGGAGAATTAAAGTGAAGGTCATAGCATTCACCTAATGGTTTATCCAATCATGAGTTGTTTCATATTCATTCTTTTCTGTATCTTCTAGGGATATCTCGTACTGAGGTATCTTCCGTCTTATCATCATTATCTCATCTTCAGTACAGTCTTCATCACCAATGTTGATGGTTGGTCTAGTCCGTTCAACAATTAAATTGATCCTTCCTCGTCCACGTCCACAGCCTCGACCTCCGGTGCGTGAACTAAAAGAACTTTCACCATCTTGTTGTAAGGGAGTGGTGGAAGATTGTTGAAACGGAGTTGACTGGCTTCCTCTTTGTGATTTTTTTGAATCTTCATCTTTTTTTGTGATAACTTCACGAGAGAAGACAGTTTTCTTTGGCGGCACGCAATTTTCTTTAGCGGCACGTACTTCATGGATACTAACTTCATGCACTGAAAATGGTTGTAGGTCTCCCTTGATGCAATTTTCTTGACCATCTCTATGGTATTTGATGCACTGGTGTAGAGATGATGGAACCATATTGTGCTCATGAATCCATGGTAAACCCAATAGAGCGTTAAAAGAGGTCTTGGCATCGATGATATGAAATTTAGCGGTTGTCATGAGTTGTCCAACCTTCATATGTAATGTAATTGATCTGGGGGATCTTTCTCACTTTTGGTTGAATCCTGTTCACATCATCTTATCGGTCGTAAGCTCTTGAGCTTTAATATCCAAATAGGCCAATGTCCGTAGGATCATCAAGTTAAGAGATGCTCTAGGATCTACTAAAACTCTGGATAACACAAATCTACCAATGTTGACGGAGATGTAGAGTGGACGGTTGTGGTAGGCGGTACCGAGCAACAAGTCTTCATCGGTGAAGGTCACCCCTAACTATTCTTTCAACGAGCAAACTTCATCTGATGATGTGCTGGCCAACTGAGCTAAGCAAATTTCTAGGTCAAGAAAAGCTATAACCAGAGACTCTCTCATCTCCTTTGATAGGATCAGAGCATTGTAGATGCTTAATCGGGCGTGCAACTTCCCAAGATGAGCTAGCACGTTGTAGTCTATTTTGTATGATCCTCCAATTTTATCTTGATCATGTGGTTCTTCCACTGGTGGAGGTGCGGGTATCTCTTCTAGAGTCATTATCTATTTTCCTTTGTCTGTTGAAGCTGTTCTTGGTGGTAACACTTTTCTGCTCCTTAAGTGAACTTCTGTGATTTCTTCTTCTTGAGATATCATTGTTGAATCTTTCAGTGTCTTTTCCTCTTCGTAGGAAAGATCTAAGTTGATGGCAAGCGGTGTACCATGATGCTCGAGAATTGACTCCTCGTTATCGGTGTTGTCATAAGCGGTATTATTGATGTCTTCTTTGTACTTGATAACGAGTCCATCAGACTCAAATACGATTTGAGGATCAGTTTGGGGATCAAGATCGAAGCTATATCGGTCATAATCAATTACGTTATCACCAAAAACTATTAAAACGTAGCCGAATTCACAATCATTAAATTCATAAGATCCTAAAGGGACAAAAAGATAATCAAACAAAGTCAAGGATTCAAATACTTTCTTCCCCAAATTCGAGATGACCCATCTAGTAGAGGCAGCCCCTATCCTACCCCCCGTGCTATCAATCTTTGTAGTGACACTTTTCTTCTTCTTCTTTATCCTTGACGATGATGGATCTCCTGACAAAACCTTCATCTCGGGCTTAGTATGTTGCGGACTCTGAATGGAGGCTTATTTTGATGCAGAATAGATCTGGTTCAGTATTTTCTTGGATAATTTGCCGCAAACCTCATTCCATTCTTCTTTAGTATTTGTAGAAGCTTGTTTCGATGAATCTTGTATTTGATTGAGGACCCTCTTGAGTTCATCCCAAGTTGTACTCCATCCATCTATTCCGGTATACAGATCAATTGGGGAGATTTGCTCAGCCAAAATCATGTTAATTTAAGGTTCCTCTCGAGCCAATCCTTAAAGACAAAGCATTTTTCTATAGTGTGCCCGAGCAACTGGTGGTAGGGGCAATAATTTGGCTCATTCTTCCTATCCACCTCTTTGGGCTTCATTGGATCTGGTAGTTTAAATTCTGGCTTCTTCATCAGACTTCTAAACATTTTAGGTATAGCTTTATCTTTGAAGAATACACCATCTTACGTCGCTCTGACAGGGACATTTTGTTATCCCCTGATCGAGGTGATCCCTCTTGAGGCAGCTGCTAGTTGGATTGACTATTCTGTTTCTGAGAGTACGGTGACAAAGAGTGGTGATGCTCTTCGGCATATATCTTTATCGGCTGCTTTCCTTTGTTATACGGTGACAAAGAGTGGTGATGCTCTTCTGCATATATCTTTATCGGCTTCTTTCCTTTGTTGACGGTCGCTACTACTCCTGATTTCTTTTTTTTTTCATGGGGCTCCATGTGCTTTATTTCTTTTTGAAGACTGCAGGCTTTACTAAGTAGCTTCTCGAAGGATTTGATGGTGAATCGCTTAAGCATGAAATCTACTGACCCATGAAAGCTCTTGAATAGAATTTCAATGGCATGATGTTCCTGTAGCTGAGGTTCACATTTCATGCTAAGGTTTTTCCACCTCAAAATATAGTCTACTAAAGTTTCGCTGGGCTTTTGCTTTTCCATCATGAGCTCTCCAATAGACACATTGTGTTGTGCCCCGACGAATCTTTTCACAAATAACTGTTCTAATTCAAAAAATGTTTTAACTGAACCGTTGGGCAAATCAGCGTACCAGTCAAAAGCAATTCCTGACAAGCTACTGACAAACTGCTGGAAGAGTAGAGCTTCACTATTTCTCGTGTTGCCACAACTGGCTCGGAAATGTGTTATATGTTGTTTGGGATTTCCAATCCCATTGAATGTCTTGAATTTTGGGGCAACAAAACCCTTGAGTAAAGGTACAGCATCGAAATCCTATATGTTGTGTGGGATTCTCAATCCCATCACATATCTTGAAGTTTGGGGCTACAAAACTCTTAGGGAAAGGCACAACATCAAACTCCTTTGGGTAAGGTCTACCCTTTAAAATTAATGCACCACCCTTTTATTGGGTTATGGCATCCCGCACTTGTTCAACCATTTCCTTGAATTCCTTTTCTGGTATAGCACCTGATGGAGAATCCTTTCTATGTTGCTCGTCTCTGTTTGCTGAAGCAACCTCTCTTTTTTCATTTGTGATGTGTATGATCTCTGACTGATTGATCTCTGGAGAAGCCAATTGTGGTGCTTGTGATTGCCCATGAATAGTGGCCATGGTGGTCATGGCTGCAGCCATTTCTTCTATTCTTTTCTCTAGTAGGCTAACTTGTTCATCCCTTAGGAGGATAGCCCTATGCAACTCATCTATGACGTTCTCTTTGGCGAGAGTTTGAGCCTCACACGCAGATGTGGCGGCTCTGGTTTCAATTATATGAAATTTCATGAAATCTTCCTCCAAGTAGTCATTGTAATCAAAATTTTCCTCATTGCTATCGATGATCCTAAGTTTCTGAACTTTCTCTTCAATTATTGATTCTTTGATTGCTTTAAGATCTAGAGGACCCTGCTGGACATCCTCTACTTGTTCCTCCATATCTCTGGTTACTGTCATGACGATGTCAGATATTTCAGACATTGGTTTCACTTCCTATCCTGCAGGCTAACTGAACTGTATCGGTGCAGCGACCTTGGGTACCCATACCTTTTTCTTTTTCGACGATGATAGGACGGAGCGTTTTAGTAGAAACATCGGTATGTCGAGGGAAATTATGTTCCCCGTGGTGTATACCAGTTATAGTGCCAGTTAATCATCTTGTCTTTGTCTTTGGGATTGTAGGAATGTCTCCATAATGGGCGACAGGTAAGATCTTCGTACCCGGTCTTGACTTTACCGGTCAACGGCCTGCAGTCCTGGTGGCAGTATAATCAGTAGTAATTATTGCGGTATCAACTCTGTTCCCTAAAGAAAACCAAACGAGGATGCGAGTAGGTGGCACTCCAGTTATCTTGTGGGACTGTCTGGTGGATTTGATGTTTAACTAACTCGATAACCGAACATCCTTCTTTGGTAGCAAGCCTTCTAACTAACTCGATAACCGAATATCCTTCTTTGGTAGCAAATCTCCCACTCGTTTAATTTTTTTGGTAGCAAGCCTTCTGAAAACTGCACTAACTCGAGTCTACTCTCATATCCATCGGTATCTATCAGAGGATGGAATCTACTCCCTCGTAGGAGTGGATAAATTTCCGATAACACCTCTTCATCTTGATGAGGCTCCTCTTCAACGGGTGTAAGGCTCCTCTTTAACGGGTGTCTCCTTGGGAGCCTAGGCTTTAATGGCTCTCCCAAATCTTCTGTTATGGTTCCAGTCAGCGGTACAGTCCTTGAACTTGATTTGATCTTAAATACGGGTGGTGGGACAGTTAATCCCTCAGTAGGATCCTCAATAATCAATAGTTCTTTCCCTTTAGCAGTAGCGGGGCTAGCAGGTTTGGCGGGTGTCGCGACCGTAATAGTTTTAGACTTCTTGTAGGTAGCGAAGCCTTGAAGGCAGTTCAGACTGAAATCTGCGGTGGTTCTTGTATTTCCGGCGCAATAATCTTCATTACTACAAAAGGGGCTTTCTCGAGGATGACCTCGGGATTTTTAAATCCGGCTCCAAATTTGATGGTAGGAGCAAGGTTACAGGCTTCGTGGCTCGTTAGCAGGGAAAATAGAAAGTTTCAGGGCTTGCTATATGGCCAAAAACCACGTAATTTTGAATGTAAGCACTGAAAGTAGAGATTGATCCATAGACCGGGCGGGTCTTAATTTATGGGTATCTTAAAATCTTGTTTAAGAAAAATTAAGAGGTGTAAAATTTAATTAATGTAAGAAAATTTCAAAGTGCACGCATCACAACACGATTTGGTTTAATTTGTGGAATAGCGAATCATATTTGGAAGGGAGATGTGAAGTATTTTAGGACCCAGTGCGGGACCTATTTAGTGGCAGAAAATGCCCAGGTTGAATTAGTCCACCGACACACTTATTGGGGTCCAACCCCACATGAAAATTTAAAGAGTTCTTAATGGCCTTCTGAAGCCCTCTGTTCAAAGATGGTTGAACAGCTAGTCCTGAAGTACAAGGAGTTGGCTGTACCTTCCCAAGATAGAAATGGGTAAAGTATGTCAACAGAAGAAGGGTAATTTGGTCCAAGAGGGACATGGATGCATTACCGACGTGTGAAAATAATATTTCTTGATTTGTATGGAGAGAAAAGCTTGTCCCCAGTGGAGTCGCCAGAAGCTGTCGGTGCTATTTTTTGTTATAGAGTTGCCCGTAAGAAGCTGTCGGTTACCGGAATCGGAATCCCATCACCCGCTTCAGAAGGACATTTTAATTTACATATATATTTAGTTTTAGAAAAATATGAAATCAAAATGACCACATATTTTTCATAGTTTAAATGAAAGAGCACTATACCTCAAATCTTGTATCTATCTGAAGGACAAACACAAGACTTGAGGATGAGGCTCGATCAAATAAACTAAGGAATATATGACATCCGTTTGGTCTGCAAAACCTTTATATTTGCCAACAAGTTCCCCTATTTAATATAAAGAATAAAATAAGTTTTATATTAAGTTGGGTTCAGACATGCTTCCTATAAGGGCAAGCTCCTACGGTTAATTACATCTTAAATGACCAAAGTCAACTAAGAAGACTATCGATAAAAATCAGGAAATATTATCTTCAAGGAGTTTCAAAGGGTTGGACTTTTCAATGAGATTGAACATAAAGGTGTGAAAGGGGATTGGTTTAAATTTGCAACATTTTGTTGTAGAGTGCAAAGGAGGAGGAATTAGGGGATGTCATAGATCCATAGGAGAACCCCGGTGACTTCTCAAGCTATCCTAATGTTTGGCTTCAGTTTTGAGGAGATATATTTAGGTGTTTCATCCTTTTAATTTTATTAGTTAGGGCTTACATTCCTATGAAATGATCACAGAATTAGCCTGGAAGATGTGAGGATTTAGGTCGTGACGGACGATAACCTCGGAATCCTATGACGAGTTAGCAAACAACCTCGAAGTCCTATGGTTTTTTTGTTCAGATCTAAAGAAGGAAGAATGGTTTAGTTAGGGAAGACAAGTTCTGTTGTTGAAGATGGCCGTGCTGCCCACCATGCTAGCTCCAAGATCCTCACCGTGACGAGTTTGAGTTTTCTAGTATTTCAAGTTATAATGTCAGATCAGGTGGCCCTATGGTTGGTCTTCTTTAAATTTTATAGGGGCATATTAAACTTGATTTGAGTGACACCGGTTAGGATCTTACGGTTCCCTCGTTCCGGAACCACTATTTTTTATTGGATTCACTTAGTCCAAGTGAACTTACTAAACTCAACTTAATAAGTTCCATAATTTCATTTAGACCGGGGGAAGCCTCGTTAGCAACCATAGGTTACCTCCTCGAAGGGATTCCCGATCATTTAATAGAGACATCTTAATTTAGTTGAAGTTGTAGTTTTGTGTGGTGTTTGTGATTAAATTTTGAGTTGTTTAAAATTTTAGTTATAGTTTTGTGTGGTGTTTGTGAGGTTAGTTGTAGTTTTTTTCTTTGATCTTTTGGTGCTTGAATTGATTTCCTCTTGCTGTTGGAGGAGCAATTGAAATTGGGGAGTGCGCTTAGAATTCTTGTGTTACTTTCTTTTTTTGCTTCAAGGAGGTACCTTTTCCCCTTTGTGCCTTGCTCTGTTTTCGGGTTTGCTTTAATTTTCGGTTTTGCTTTATGCCAAGTCTCTGTTAGCTTGGTACAATGGATAATGTGACATTTCAACTTAATCTTACACTTATATTTTTGAAAGACATGTTACTCCAACATCTAGAGATGGAAGTATGGATGGAAGTATGAGAAGTATGAGCATGTTCTAGGGATTGGATTTGATTACTTGCTTAAGAGGGTAGGAATATATCATGATATAATTTTTTTCTCTTTCCTCTACTTGCTTGAGATGAAATCATGGCATATTTCTATTACTGCGAATGACAAGGTTAAAGCATGGCTTTGAGACAATGTTAGCTCCTCTTGCAAGCATGTTAGGATATGTATCGTGAAGCTCTTCATTTATTCTTATCTAGCATGAGGCATTGGAAGGTTTATTTGGTCTTTCACGCATGTGGGGGCTCGGTTTTGGCTCCCTGTGGCTTTTCCTGGCTCGAAATGCATGTTATAAAAAAAATTATTTAATTTCAAAAGCCCTATAGCTTGCTTGGACTCTGTCTTGGCTTTGAGTGGCTCGATTTTAGCCTCTATTGGGATTCGGTTTTGCCTGATCCAGTCCTTGGTTTCTTTTTTTCTTTTTGCATACTTGTAAAGCTTATTTTGGCATGGTATCTGTGTCTTGTTGGCTACTCCAAGACCAATATATGTGTGGATTTATCCCCAAAAGATTTAAAGTTGGTGTAGGGCGTGGTTTTACTTGTTCTTGGCCCTACCCGAGAGCTGGTTTGGTGAGTGGGCTCGGTTTCTTACTAGTAAGGTAATTATCATCTGTAATTTAATCTTTAAAATTATGTGGGTGAAGACCCTTAAAGAGGCAAGTTAGTGCTATTGGAACACTTAACCAAATGTTGACCCTAACTGGGCTTGTTCTTCTTGAATGATGTTCTAATTCTTGGGTTTGCTTTAACCGTGAGCCTTACTTGTGCCTTGGGTTGTCTTTGTCATTGGCTTTAGCAGCTGTCCCTTGCTGCCTTTAGTCGAGAGCCTTTTTTGGCCTTGGATTTCTTTAGCCATGAGCTTTAATAGCTCCCCCTTTCCTTTTTGTTACCCTGGCCGCGAGCCTTACCTGCTGTTCATCTCTTTGTAGTAACCCCGCCCCTTAGGATCGTTTAATTTAATTACCTTCCAAATTATAATAATTGGGGGAAACTACAATTATACCCTTATTATAAAAAAGCGAGGTATTGGTTTCTACCATTTAATCCTTTATTTTTCAATCTTCAAAAAAAATTCAATATGATCAAAATTACCCATTTATCCTTTAATCAAACCTAGAATTTAATTAAGGCATAAAAATAAAAAATTACCATTTTTTTCCCTTAGGGCTTCCCACTTCATAACTTATTAAATATAACTCGAATGACTTTAAAATTTTCATAGTACCCCACTCATGGGTCAAATAAAATAGCAGAGGGGAAAATATGATTTTTTAAAATTTAATTTAATTTATATAATTATTTGCATGTAAAAATAGGTTTTTCCAAAGAAAATTCCTAACTTGACCAAGGTAAATCCTAATTCCTTGAAATTTTTCCTGGAGGTAGACCTAGACTAGAGAGCCTTTGGACCAAATTTCATGATATTTTGAATTTTATTTGAATTTTAAGAATTATTTTAAGTTCTGGACCATTTATTAAATATAAAATATTTCAAATGGGAAAAATTAAGTTTTGTATTTTTGAAAGGTCCTCCTGAGGTCAGAGAACTCAGAGGAGAAGATTTTATATTTTTCTGAATTTTATTTGATTTATTGGAATTATTTTTTAGTGAAAATCATTTTTAGCCTTTAAAAATTATTTTTAAGCTTTGAAATTCAATAGAACGAGAGCCGATTTCGAACACGAACTACTTCGAACGAGCCGAACACGAGCCAAGTCTGGGCTCGCTCAAACACTCGGCTCGTTTACAACCCTGCTTCTAGAAAAGTGGCGGGTTTTATACATTCGGGTGACCGAGTAGCCTTCGTGGACCCTCGATTGCATATACATATATCTGAGCCTAGCCCTACACAAGTGTTTGCGGTCTCCCTTACCTGAACTTTTTGTTTTATCGAAGATTTGGACAGAGCACTTGTGTTTCTTTTCGTTTCTTCAAGATTTTTCCGAGATTTTTGAAGATGTTTACTTGAGTCTTTTTCTCGTTGATTTTCTCGAGTTTTCGGTCATGAGTCGTTACACTTTTCTTCGGATTTCCTGGATGGCTTTTCTTCCAGATTTCGCTTCTTGCAATATATTTTAGCTTGTTATATTTAAGAAACAGTGGATTCCACGGGCGTACAGGTTCGTTTTACATTTACAGCAAGTTATTCTCTTCTTGTTCTTACATGCTACTGTTCTGTACAACATGTTATATTATTCATGTTTCTACCCGCTACTTTTTGTAAGGTATGTTACACTGTTCCTTTTACTGTACTTGCTACCGCTCTATAAAGCATGTTATATTGTTCCTTTTACTATACATGTTATTATCATGTACGACATGTACACTGTTTCTTTTATTGTGCTCTCTACTACTTGCCCTGTACTGCACATTTTTATATTACATAGCCTTAAACACGTCTCCTTAACCTCAATCCAAGTGACTAGCCGTGGACC
>NW_018253526.1:0-4594 GCF_001263595.1 Phalaenopsis equestris
TAAAAGTCTAAGAAAGAGAGAGATTCAGAGAAAATATCTTCATGGGAGTTGGATTGGAAGAAGAAGGAAGAATCCATGAGGAAGAAGTTCATTAGTCAAAGTGTACAGGAGATGTATAACGTTTCTTAGCCGTTAGTATTGAAGGGATATCGGAGAAGATCAAACAGATGGAGAATATTATATCTGTATTAGAGAGTAAAGTGCTTGAATTGCATGCTCATATAGAACATATTGAGTGGCAACTTAAGATGCAATTCAACCATACCAGTTATGTAGAGTAAGCAGATAAAGCGATGTTCCTTAAGCAAAAGTGGATCGAAGATGATAGTATTAGAGCTCGTCACCACCGTCCGTTTTATCAACTCTATATTCCTGGAGAGACTACTTAGAGACAAGAATTTGTTCCTTCTAATGAAGAGTGGCATTAAGTTTAGTGTTAGGAATTGTGTGTTTGGAGTCATTTTTTTAAGTGTGTTAGTGTCTATGTCTTGTGTTTAGTGTTTGTGTCACTTATGTGTTTAATTGTAAATGGGTGTTAAGTGTTTTGTACTTAGGAAAATTATCTCATCCAAGACTATTTGGAGAGAGAACTAAGTGTTAAATGTGTTCGTACTTGTTTGTGAATTAATATAAGTTTTTTCTTGTGAAAATTTGTGTTATTTTTAGCCTCGAATTGAATTAATTATTATGAAAAATTTTGAGAGAGAAGGGAGTTATAGGAAGTACATATGGTCATTTAAGTGTTATGATGCAATTTAGGGGCAGTTTACTTAGTCTAATAGTAAATTTTACTTATAATTAAAATTTTCAAAAATTGTGCACTGGCGCCTAAGCGCCACATCTCACGCTTAAGCGCGAGCCAACAACCGAGAGGCAGGCGCCTAATCGCCACTTACCTTCGCCTAAGCGCCGGTTCACGAAAACTGGTTCGCGAATGGTTAAAAGTGAATTTTAAGTCTGAAAATATCATTTTTAACACATCCTATCATCTTCCTCAACTCAAGTTCACGATTTTGAGGGCTAGGGCAACTGGAATTTGAAGATTTCTTGGTGGAATCTAGTGAGATTTGCTAGATCCAAGTTCCTTGAGGTAAGAGCTTTACTTCTATGCAAAAATTTTGGATTTTTACCCTATATTTTAAGCACATTTGGAAAATTTTAAAAATTTACTATTCATGGTGAAAAGTGAAGAAAAATCTATGGAAATTATTTGGGAAGTTTAGTTAGTGCTTTTGGAAGTTTAGTTTAGTGATTTAAACTTGACTTTTAAAGTTATTTTTAGAATTTATCAAATTTGCAGAATGACACCAAGAATGAAAAGGAGCAAAGGAAAGAGCCCATTTGATTCGAGCAAATTTGTTAGTTCAAAAGCTCGGGATCGATATAGTTATGCTCTACAGTCACAAAAATTGATTCAGGAGCCAAGCTTTAAGAGTCCAGGTGGAGAAGTGGAAGACCTGATAGTCCACCGACAGTGGGAACAGTTCTGTTATTTCTCTATTGTCACTGTAATTTCTGTTGTAAGGGAGTTTTATGCAAATCTCCCAGAGGCTGAAGATGATCAATTTATGGTTCGAGGAAGTTGGTACCTTTTACTCCAGAGGTAATCAACTTGTTTTACCATTTACCACCGGAGGCTTTGTGTTCATATGAAAATTATAGTCCTACTGAAGTGGAGTTATATGAGATTATTTCATACTTGACTGTTGGGAGAGGACTTTGGAAGATTACCAATGAGAGGAGAGTAAATTTCCCAACTTCAAAGTTATGTGCACCTTCAAAGGCCTGACACTATTTCATTTCTGCTCATCTGCTTTCGACCAATCATCTAAGTGAAGTGACTAGAGAGAGAGTGACATTGAATTATTGTATTCAGGAGGGAAAACCCATTAACATAAGGGCTTTGATCTATCACACTATCATCTGTTCTGTTGTTGCTGCTATTACTGCAGGTATGGGATTTGCTTTCTTGATATTTTCTTTATGTGAGCAGACTGGAGTAAAGTATGATAGTTGGGAGGAAGTTCTGTTATCTCTAAAGCCCATCACGAAAGTGAATGTGAATACTTATTCTAAGGATTTGATTTTTGGCTGGAGAGGAGGATTTTCTAGGAGCTATGGATTAGAGACGTCTGCTGCTCTACCTTTGCTGCATCTTCATCTAGACCATCTAATTCACGTGCTTCTACAATTAGAGGAGATTTTACAAAGACTATGGATGAGTTACTACAGAAGATGATGGATAATATCAATTTTACTGTTGATAAGGTACAAAATTTAGAGTGTTTTGCAAATCATACTAATAGTTATAATAGAAGGAAAAGTGATTATGAAGAGAGGTTCCACTCATCCTTTGAGTAATATTTATTTAATATCTTCATTATCCTGACTATGAGCCTAAAGAAAAATGGTATAGTAGTGATTCTAAGGATGAAGAGTAGAGCTGAGAGATTCATTTTATGATTGTAATTTGATATGAACTATGTGGTCTGAGCTTGCTACATTTTCATCTGTGTGTTGTTTTGGACTATGTTGTGTTTTGGACTTTTATGTTTTATTATTTTTATGACATTTGTGGAAGTTAATATTTTATTTTTAAGTTTTATGGTAGTAACTGTTGTTTTGTTTTTAGTACTGTGATTAGTATGTTTAGAACTTAACTTAATTTCATATCTGTTATAAAGTAGAAAATCTTACTAGCTTAGATCTTAAACTTGAAATTCAGAAACGACTACCCTTTATTTTTCTTTTATCATGTTTGCAAGTTTGTCTTTTGATTAAGATTGTGATGTCAGTAGTGTGTATGTTTGTTTTTATGTTTATACTCACTGTTTAGAAGTCTATTTGAATCTCTACATTTTAAAGTAAAATGAAAATATAGAATTTGATCAAAAATTCATTTTACTCATGTTTTAAGTTTTATACTTGTATCATTAGGGCTTAAAATTCTTGTTAGCATGTCATTTTTAAATTTTCATTCTTGTTTATATATATCTAATGCTAAATTGTTTAATCTGTTAAAAATTTAAGTTTGGGGGGATAAAAAATCTTCTCAAAACTGGAATTTTATTTGTTCTCAAATGAACTACAAATGAATTTGAATTTTAAAAGAAAAATTGATTATGTATATGAAGTTATATGAGGGAAGTAAATTTTAATTTTAGAAATGAGTAAGAAAATTTAGTTAAAATTTTAAGTAAAGAAGAAAAACTCTAAGTTAAAAAATTTTAGTATAGAAAATGATTAATATAAGTGACTATCTTTGGTAAGAAAAATTGTATTTTTGAAAAAATTAGATAATTTAGACTTTTATTTTTAATACTTAAATTTCTTTTATTAAAATGATTTTATAATATGGTAAGTAAAATTATTTTTAATAAAAATTTTTAAGTAGAGAAAATAAAAGAACTAAAATCTAAATTTAGAGAACTTACAATATTTTTGAATTAGATAGGACTCATATTTTTATAGTTCTTAACGTTAAAAATTTTCAAACTTTAAGTTGGTCTCATTTATTAATTACTTTTTTTATAAATTGGAGTACTATATTTCTAAATCTAAATTTTAGTAATTCCTAAAGAATCTCATATACATATCATATATATTTGGTTTTTAACGATTGAAGTGTCACTTCAGGATAAGTAACATTTTAAGTTTGGGGGATTTTGATACACCTAAAATATATAGTGTTTTTAGACACATTTTTATACATATTTTTAAGATATTGTGCTTTAATGGAAGATATTTTTGTGTATTTCTTATAGATACAAGTAAAAATGGAAAAAATGCTTAAAGGTGTGAAAAAGTTGAAAAATTATGTAAAAGAGTTTTGGTGCCTAAGCACCACATCCGACATTTAAGCGCCGGTTAAACAGAGAAGGCCGCGCCTAAGCACCGAGACCCCGCGCTTAAGCGCCAGTGGGAGGGGACGAGTAAAATTGGTTTTCACAAATTTTGATGAGGTTTTTGAGGCAACCATTGGCTTCATAGGTGATTGTAACCACCATGGACAAAAATTATCATGAAAGGATGCGTCTCTTGGGCAAATACATCGAATCAAGACACATTTTGAAGAGATCCCAAGGCACCTCTTAGAAAACTATAAAAGAAAGAAGAGACGTCTTAGAAAGAGTCCTGAAATTATTGTCAAGTTTTGAAAGTTCTTCTCTAAGGAGTTAGTTCGGAGAAATTTTCAGGAACAACTTTTTATTTACTTTATCCTTTTTGTTATTTTGTTTTGAGTGATTGTAAAAGAGAAGATATTCAAAGGAACTTCAAGAGTTTGGTGGAGGACTTGAGATAAGTTCTTATCTTTTTGTTTTAGACTACTTTTGGTTTTAATCAAGACTTGTTGTTGGTTTAACAATAATGTTTTCTTTTAAACTAAAGTGTGGTTTTCTTTTCTACATGGATTCTAAGTAGTTTTCTTTATATTTCCTCTTAAAATGATAAGTAATTAAGTTTTGGATGGAAGTTGTGGAGAGTATTGATCTTTAATGTTGGAAGAAGTTGTGATGATTTAAATCCATGCACTTCATTTACTTCTTGATTTGGCCAATCCAGATGTTAAAATTTGTTGTGAGAACATGTATGA
>NW_018253526.1:4687-17211 GCF_001263595.1 Phalaenopsis equestris
GGGAAATATTCATTGATGGGTGTAGAGTTAAAGGACTTTAAAGTGACAGGTTAAAGCCCCCAACTTGGTTTATTGATTTAGGTTCTGATACGAGAATGTTAGCCCCCATGTGGAGGGAATCGAGGGAACTCTAGAGTGAGAGCTGGTATCTTCCCTGCCTTTTTAGAACTATTCAAACTTTAAATTAGCCAATGATCTTTATAGCATCTCTAGTAAGGGTAAAGAATATTATTGCTCCTATTTGACACAACACAATTTGCATACTTCCACAATAGAATTTATATACTTATTAGTGATTCATGATAAGAAGAAAGATATTTTCATATTAATTACATTTCTTTTTTAAAAACTTTAGTTATTTTTTTTAAATTGTTACTATTTCGTTAAAATATCAAAAATACCAAAAATATTTAAATTTTCAATTCCTGCAAAAATTATTTTTAATTTAAGTAATTATCTTTTTAAAAATAGAAAAACTTTCTAAAAAGTGCATATTGCATAATCTTCCCTATGGGTTTGATATTCGGGTCTTAATCAAAACATCCTATATTACTTGATAATGATACGTATACTTGCGTAGTATCCTAATATAAATATATATAAATTAAAAAGTTAAATTCTTATTTTTCTTCGGGATCAAGTTTTTAGTTTTGTTGCAAAATAAGGAAATATAAGTGAAAAATACCATCAAAACTATTGTTATACTGTGCATAAGCATTAGGTACGGGATCAATCAGCTCTTGAGTTGGATGTTAGTTGTTATGCTTTCCTTCTCAACCTGGTCTGTGTCTACTACCTCTTGGACTGGATGTTAGTCATCAAGCTTTCCTCCCCAATGTAGTGAATTTACCTTGCCTGATCAGCTCTTGAGTTGGATGTTAGTCTTCATCCTTTCCTTCTCAACCAGGTCTGTGTCTACTACCTCTTGAGTTTGATGTTAGTCATCGAGCTTTCCTCTCCAATGTAGTGAATTTACCTTGCCTGATTAGCTCTTAAGTTAGATGTTAGTCATCGTGCTTTCCTTTTCAACCTGGTCTGTGTCCACTACCTCTATGGTTGGATGTGAGTCATCAAGCTTTCCTTCTCAATGTAGCGATATGTTTCAAAGCAAATCAATTTTTAGAGGTTGAGGATTTTACATCCAATTCTGCATTGCTTTGTAATGGTCCAAATATCAAACTTCAGAGGTTGGGGGAACAGGCCCTTCAATTAATTGAAGGCATCCTGCTCTTGTTCTTTGAGATCAATTTAAAACTACCTTAAATGGAGTAAGGAATATGATTCTTCTTCCAAGATGGATACCCGAATATCAATTCCCATTTTGGGGTCAACACCTAAATCCTAATTCTCATCCTCCAATATACTCAAAAACTGATAATTTGAAATCCACCTTCTAATCCCCGACGAGAGTTACGAGTGCTTGTGTCGATTGGATATTTACTTGCCAATTCCCCAGCAAAAAAACTATCACCCAATTCTGTTCGTCGTTCTAGGTCTGTTGACTTAGAAATCCATGTTGGTTTTGTTGATCTTATCGTTCAACGCTAATACGCGTGGTGTGCTTGCCCGACACACACACCTATTGGGGGTCCATTTGTTGACCTCACTTTTGGTTAAGGTCTAGCTCTTCCTATTTAGTAGCCTAGGTCCAGCCATAGAACTTTTCTAATTGACTATTCCTAGATGACTAGAAAAGAAACCCTCACCATTAGAAACTCTTCACTCTTCTCTACTCAACTTTAAGTTCCACAAGTTAGTCCTAGCCTCTAGCACTTAGTATGTGGGGTCAGTATGGAAGAGTTCAAAGAGTGTCCCCATAGGATGCTCAAGCCTTAGGACTAACCCTAGGTGGTCTGGGTTTGGTTAGGGGAGCCTAGCCTGTACACACCTTCTCACATACTTCAAACCAGCCCTTTAATTTGGTCTCCTCACTCCATTTGGAAAGCTCATATGGATGAACCCAAACCCCTAGTCCTTGGCTAAGAGGGTTAGGACCAGCATATTAAACATCTAAAATGAGTCCTCATATGGCTCCTATTATTTTGACATGGCTCTATGACTTACTTGCCTATTCTAGCCCAAAATCACCAAATTACCAAAATACCCCTACAACCTTAATTTTTGCCAATATTCTCAAAATTACCTAAAATACCCAAATTTAACCAAAAGTCATCTCAAATCACTCACCGCTACCTAAATTTACCCAAATTCACCAAAATCACCAAATTTCCAAAATGTCCCTCATAACCCAAAAATTTCAAAAATTTTCAAAAATTCCAAAATCATCCCAAATATTCCTATTTTTAATTTTTAATCATCACATTAACCCACTTTGACCAATTTGACCCAATTTGACCAAAAGCCCTAAATTGCCTTTAAAGGCCCAATTTCCCCAAATTAGCCCTAATATTGCCCAATTTCAATTTCAAATCAAAATTCAATACCCCCAATCCCAATCTAAACAAAATTCAAGCCCAATTTGACCCAATTGCAAGCCTAATTTCACCCAAATCAAAAAGCCCTAATTTTGACCATATGACTAAATCCACCAAATTGGCCTTCCAATTCAATTCAAATCACTTGAAATCCTTTCCAAACTCTTCATGACATCTTCCGATACCAAATTCAACATTCAATTAGCCCAAACTTTAACCCAAATTCTATCTAACTTTTAAAATCCCAAGTCCTTAAGTCATTAAAAAAGCCCAATTTTAATCAAATGCCCATATGATGATTTTCCTCCTCATCATCCCTTTAATCAAAATCATTCCCTAAGTTCTAAATTCATAATCAAATCATTCTAAACCAAGCATCATGCTAAGATTCACCAAAAATACTAAATAAATTTAAAATCCTTTCTCATGCAAATTGACCAAGCCAAGGACAAGCCATGAAGCCACTTCCAAGCCATAGGTGAGCATAAGAGCCATGCCACATCATCAAGCTATTAATGGCAAGAGACCAAATCACTTTCAAATATCCTTCAGAGCCTTTTAACCCACTTCAAGAAACACCCAAACCTCATGATTATGGCATATCACTTGGATACGGACCTCACCATGTTGATTAAGTTGAATCATCTGATTTTCCTCAGCATCCAAACCCTCCTTGATGAGTGAACCAAAACCCCAAATCATGACAATTTCACCCAAAATAGCTCTTCCCCCATTCCATTTAAATTCAATGCCTTTAAACATGGCCAAACCCAATTGACTTCACCAAAACCAAGCCCTGACCTCCCTGAGTTAGATGGTGACCCCTCCCTGGCCGGTCGGCCACCTTGGCTGTCGGGAAATCCAAATCCAAAAGTTTACTCATGTCTAAAACCCAAAATTAAACCCATCAAAGCTATCTCATCCCAATTTGATTGTTGCACATTTTTGCCCTCCACATAAGCAACCAGAGCCACCCAATGGCTGGCCCAATTGTAGCATCCCAGCCCCCCCTTCCATTGTCATAAAGGGAGAGCTTGAAATTCCTTGAGGAGACTCTGCCAAATTGCTCCCAGAGCTTCTTTAAGACCTTCAGAATTCAACCCAACCATCATCAAGCCCTCAAACCCACTACCTGAGCTAAATTTTGGAGCTTAAAATCAACCCTGAAATAGGGCATCCCTCTAGCCTCCACCAAATTCAAATTAATTGCACCCACACCATCTCGTGAGTGAGAGAAGAAGATTGACACGCCTAAAAAATGACTACTTTTCATATATATTTTATGCTCAATTTTAATGATTTTTAATGATATTACACTTTAAAGGAAGGTATTTTGCATCTTTTTTTTGTTTCAGGGATAAGAAATGGAGTTTTGGAGAAAAAGAAACAAAAATGGTGCAATTTAGAGCAAAAATGAGCAAGAAAGAAAATTTTGTCCTGACACATTTCAATATATCTTTCTATGTTTAATCTAATACACACTCTTATATATTTTTGAATAAAATTATACTTTAAAGAAAGGTTGTTTCAATGCTTATTTTGTAGGTCTATCTGTTAGAAACGAAACACAACTGAAATGGAGCAAAACGGAGCTGAAACGAAGCCGAACGGAGCGAAAGTGGAGCTACTGCAGACCATCGCCGAAGGCGCCCAGACCAGCGCTGACGACACTCAAGTTCAGAGAAGTGACAAAAATGGCACCGACGACACCCAGACCAACGCCGACAGTGCCCGGAACGGTTATGGACCAATTTTTAGTGGATTTTGATGTTCTAGAAGGTTCCCAAGTGATTCAAACACCCCATGAAGTGATTCAATGCATCTAGACACTTGGAGAAGGCTCTTGAATGAAGAGACATGTCTTTTGGATGATTATATTTATCTCTTGGTATAAAGGAGGGAATTTGTGTCTCTTTAAAAAATAGGGCTTGGTACTTCTAACAGAGAATTTAGTGCTGATTGTAGAGAGAGAAAGTGCTAAAAAGAAACTTTGAGGGATTTACTTGAGGAGCAGTCTAAGATAAGTTGTCTTCTTTCATTTTTTTATTTTGTAAACTTGTTTTTATATATAAAATCTATGTTTTGTCATATCTTCTTCATGAGTTATGAGTATACTTCTTTATCTTTCTCCCTACTCTGAGATATGATGAAATGAAGAGATAATTTGGATGTGTCATTTTAAAATATAAAATAAATTGTGATGATTTTCCATTTCGTTCTTAATTTACTTTTTGATCTGGCCAATTGAAATGTTAAAATCTAGTGTGAAACATATGATCCGGGAAATGGAGTATGAGTTCTATAATAGAGTGAGAATCACATTTAATTCCATGGAGAAGTGTTTCTTTCATGGAATTAGGTATAAATAAATAGGGAAATATACTTTGTTGGGCGTAGAATTAGAGATTTTATGGTGACATACTAAAATCCCCAATTTGGTCTTAGTGTTTAAGAACTAAAGCGAGAGTTAGCCTTTGGTGGAAGGGAAGTGGGAGCTCTGAAGTGAGAGCCAGTATCCTCCCAGCCTAACCACAGATTTGAGGACTAAACCTAAGATTAGTTAATGATTCTTTATAACACTGAATCATTATAGAGAATTAACACTGCTCTTATTTGACACAATACAAATTCAAACCATTTATCTCTATCATTAACCAAAAATTCATTATAGTGAGAAGGATACTTTCTTAAATTTGGACTCTTCGTCACAAAACTTTATTTAGTCTTAGTAAATTTAACTTTAAAGTTTAGAAATTAATTTAGTAAACTTACTATCATTAAAATAATTAAAATCACTTTAATCAACCTTCCAAACTAATTGCTTATAGTAGTAGACTAGAATTAGCCTACGGGATTTCTTACCTCGCTTCTTCGTGGGATCGATACTGGGGTTTTTAAAGAAAGACCTATATTACTTAAAGTGATACATGCACTTGTATAAAACTCCTAGTGTATGAACTATTTTATATATTTTATATAACATTTCTATTTTGCACATTAAATAGATAATATAAATTGGGTCAGATTGTTGGTCATATTTTTGAAAAGCAAAATTATTGCGTAATTTTAGGACGAGTCAAGTTCTTAGCACTTTTACCATGGATTTAAATTGACATTAAACACGCAAAAAACAACACACACTAGGGGCGCATCAAAGATCCCCCATAGAAGCCCCATCACCAGACCACCCTAAGCTGGACTTTGATCAACACCCAAAATCGGCCTTGGTCGAAATCATACCTAGGCATCATACCTAGGCATCACCACAGCTTGAGGCTTCATCTAGAAGCTCTTTGGACTCAAGGCAAGCTTTTAGAAGCACCCAATCAATGCATCAACTTTTGGGAAAAGGTATTGAAACCTAATCCTAAACCGAGCTTCATTCGATTCTCCATGCTTATAGAATTGATTTAATACTTGATCAACCGTATGGATTTGTTCTCCTAGTCAAGACAAGTCCATATGAACAAACCACTTTTAATTTGGTTGAGTATCGAGAGAGATTTTAAGGTTTAAATGTGGACGGTTCTCGGGCTAGGTATTTGGGGACGATGACCCACAGTCATTGGATTGTGCATGTAATGGATAGATGCTCCAGATTGCGCTAGACAAGAAGATGGTACGATACAAAGGAGACGCGTGGCAGCTGACTCAGGTGGCGGCATCGAATGGGAGCGTGCCACATGCGCTTTTCAGATCTACCTAGGTTGACGATGCGCCGCGTCACTTAAGTAGATAAATATGGCTTTAATTTAATAGCCACAATTGAGAAAATTCATATCTTGGTGTAGAAAATTTGCAAAAATAAAATAAAAATACCCACTTGCTCAGTGAATAGAGGAGAACAATGTGGAAATGGTTTCATGTCCATTTGATGCATGTATGATTTTTAATAAATTAAATGGTGTTTTTCTTATTTGGATTCTCCATTTTCATAAACATTTCACTATGATATGGGACCATGGCGCTTTTGATGTCTCTATTGTTAGGTATCTCCCCTGATTTTTCCAAGGTCAGGGGGCATCTCTAACTAGAGATATCCAAATTCAAGTTAATGATCCATGTTTTGGTATAAAAATTATAATAATGAAAATACTCATTAGAAAAATTCAAAATCTATTTTGCTAGGTTCGCTGTGGTTAGAGGACCCTATGAAAAATATAAACTTGATTCAACTTATTAAAAATAACCCTAATTGTCACCAACCTCTAAAATTGATTCAAAATAATATTGGAGTAATAATAAATGTAAATGACATAAAAATCATTTTCCACTATAATTTAATGTCATAGGAGCTCCCCAAAAAAAACTCAAGTCAATTGGAGTTAATTTGACCACTCAAATGGATTCATAAAGTGAAATTGCATTTTTGGCAATAAAATAATTAAAATAATTAAAATATAACTCAAAAAATCACCAAATTGATTTTGGGAGCTCCTTATGACCAGAGGAACTTGAGAAAAATAAAATTAGAATTAAAATAAATACTACGTTTTTGAGCTATTTTTGAGCATTTAAATAATTAAAAATCAATTAAAAATCATAAAAATTACAAAGTTATAAAAATGCACTAAAATGTCACATTTGGCTTCCTGATCACTTGGGACTAATCAAAATAATTTTCCTAATTTTCTAAGTCAAGTTATCAATTTTAAATGCTTAAAAATGAATTCTCTCTATTGTTTTATTAAAATTATTCCAATAAATAAAATATATACCCCAAAAATATAAAACTTGTTTCTTTGGGTTCCTTGGACTCAATGAGATTTAATAAACATATAAAACTTAATTCCTACTTAAATTATATTTTATTTTTAATTAATGCTCAAAATAAATAAATAATTTTAATAATTATATTAAACTTCTAAAAATCATGAAAATTGGTCCAAGTGGTCCTCTGACCTAGGAGAACCTCTAATAATTTTCTTAAGAACAGAGATTTTGTTTTTGTTGAGTTAATAAATTTTCATTAAAAATCCCTATTTTTGCATAGAAAATAATTATAAAATTAAATAAATTTGGAAAAATCACATTTTCTCCTCTGATGTTTTAATTAACCCACGACTGGGGTAACATAAAATTTTCAAGCATTTGAATTAAGGCCTTAGGGCCAAAAAGGGTAATTTTGGAATTTAAGGCTTAATTAATATTTAGGTTAACCAAAGGGCTAAATGGGCAACAAATAATCTTAATTAACATATTTTGATGATTGAAATATGAAAGGGATAAATGGTAGCAACCAATCTCATTTCGGTCTTATGAAGTATAAATTTGTAATTTCTTAAAATTAATGAATTTTGGAGGAAATTTTAAATATGAAAGATATTAAAGTGAAGGGTTCGATTTTGGAAGATCATAATTCACTGATTTTAAACCCCAATTGATGATGTATGATTCAGGATGATGATTAAGAACATAAACATTTAAAACCCTCTTCTTAAAATTGCAAATCTACCTATTAAGCTTTTAAGGGCTTAGTAGACAGCCATGCTTAATCAAAATTTTCTTCAATGAGATTTAGAAAATAATCTATAACTAATCTAAAACCTATTAAAACACTACACGCCCATCTTTAAAATCAAAATGTTAAATTTCTTAGTTAGGCTAAATTGCCCCTAAAGGACTTTACCCATATAACTTATAAATAAAACATCAAGTGATATTTACCCCATCCTTAGGGTTGGTTAGAACATCAGAACTTTGTGCATAAGGGCATGATAAGTATGAGTTATTAAGCAGCATAATGAGTTTGAACGAACTCAGGACTTTTTCAAGGGATTGTGAGAGGCCTGGGGGCCCCTGGACCTTTCTCATACGCTTTTGGTTATCTTGAAGCATGATTAAACTCATTATGCCTTGCTTAAGAAACCATCTATACACTTAAATAAATAGGAGCCACTAAGATATGACATAGGATCTGGTATACATACCTCAGACCTGTACTTTCTATTTTTTTTCCTACCAGCATATTTTAATTCCTGCAAAATTATATATATATATATATGTCATGCAAGTACTGAAATTTCAGGAGAAAGAACGAGAAGACTCGACAGATGCACTTTTATAGTTTATAGTATCTTCTTTTCTTGTACTTTTTTTACTACACTTTTCATGTTTATAAACTTGCATGTTAAACAATGATGTCACCCTGCATGTTAAAATCAATACCTTTAAGATAGCCACCAAATTGAAACCAAAATTAAAATAAAACAAGATAAAATACACCGCCATAACATTCAAAATATAAGACAACTCAAAATTTAATCACAAACAAAATAAAACCAAAATTGTAACTAAATTAAAACGTCTCTATCGGATGATCGGGAATCCCTGACAGGAGATAACCTATAGTTGCTAAAGAGATTTCCCATGGTCTAAATGAAAGTATGGAACTCATTAAGTTGAGTTTAGTAAATTCATTTGGACTAAGTAAATCCGAAAAAAAAGTAGTTGTGCCGGAATAAGTAAATCCGAAAAAAAATAGTGGTGTCGAAATGAGGGAACCGTAGGATCCTAACCTGTGTCGCTCTAATCAACTTTAATATCCCCCATAATATTTAAAATAAACATAACCTTAGGAAACATTTGATTTGACATCAGGACTTGACACATGAGAAAACTTAAACTTGCTATGATGAGGAGCTTGGAGCTAGCATTGTGGGTAGCATGGCCATCTCCAACAGCAGAACATGTCTACACCAGCTAAACTATTCCTTAGAATTAAATAATAATCTATAAGATTTTGAGGTTGTTTGTCCAGTGCAACATAAATTCTTAACTTATCTTTAGGCCTTTGTATGACTCTGTTATACCATATAAGCTTTAACTCGCTTTAAGATTCTAAGGTTTTCGTTCGTCACAACCTCAATCGTCACATCTTCCAGGCTATTTGTGTGATTGTTTCATATGAATATAAGCCCTAATTAATAAAACTGGTAGGATGAAACATTCAATAGTTCTATTCTCCCAAAATTGAAGCCGAACAGTAGGATAGTTTGGGAAGTCATCAAGATTCTCCTCAGAATCTATGACATCCTCTAGTTCTTCTTCCTTTGGATTCCAAAAATTTGTGTTCCAAATTTGAACTATTCCCATTTCACACCTCTTTATATGATCTCATTGAAAAGTCCTATTCCTTTTAACTCCTTGAAGACAATATCCCATGATTTTTATTAAGAGTTTTCTTAGGTGACTTTGGTTATCTAAGATGTAATTAACTATAGGGGTTTGCCCTTATAGGAAGCTTTTTCGAACCCAGCTTAATATAAACCCTATTTAATTTTTCATATTAAATAGGGTAACTTGTCGGCTTATAAAAAAAATGGTTTTCGTAGACCAAATAGATGTCATATATTTCTTATTTTATTTGATTGAACCTAGCCCTCAAGCCTTGTGTTTATCTTTCGGGATAGCAACATAGCTTGAGGTTTAGTGATCTTTCATTTAAACTATGAAAAATATGGGATCAGTTTGATTTCATCTTTTTCTAAAAAAATCATATATATATATATATATATAGATTTAATGGATCTTATATCCCACAGAATTCAGAAAGTTCATTTATAAAAAAATAATAATAATAAATTAAAACATGTCATTTCATATTAGGGTGAAGTGTATAAACGATTGTGTTAAAAAATGTTTTAGATGGTATGTTCCACCTTATAGTGGACAATACTCATCTATAAGGTTTTTCACAACTTTATAGAAGTATAAAATTCGATAACATCAAAAATCAAATAAGACATTCAATTCTTTAACCATTAAAATAAAAATCTCCCATAGTTTTAAAATTGAATATATCTGAATTCACAATAAAATACCACCTTATAGAAAATAATCTGACACACATATATATATGTATGTATATATATATATGTATGTATATATAATAAATATTCCTCTGAAATGGGCAACGAGATTTCCATTCTGGCGACCGACAACTTCCATAGAACGACCAACTTAAAATTGTGTCGACAGCATCACATAGCTCCTTTAGTTTCTATGCACGACCTTTTTTGTGTTATTCTTCGAGCTTCTTCAGAATATAGGAAGAGAAGTGCAAATAGTTCCTTGCGGCAGAAAGAAGAAGACAAATAAAGAAGAAGATTGTTCTACCTTGGCTTCTTCTTGGTGGCTTGTGGCTAAAGAGAAATTGGTTTTATTTCTCTTATAAGTTTATCTTTTTTGGTGTATCTCGATGTATGGAGAGAAGAGAGAGCAAGGAAGTGAGATATTCCTCTTTTAAGTCGAGATGATCGACTGATGTATATTCCTCAAGTAGTAAAATCCTCTGTAACTCCATGAACTCAGGCAATTTGTCAAACCATGTAAATCTGTGGGTTCTGCTGTGTTACTATTTTCTGGTGTGAATTTTATCGTTCAATTTTTTGCTTCATCATTGATTGTTCTTCTATTTTATTATATGTACCACAACAACTGATATCAGAGCTTTATTCAGATATGAGAAAGAATGATGCCTGCAGATGAAGTGAAGGTTTCAAGGATCAAGAAATTTGATGACACAGATTTTGGTTATTAGAGGATGCAAATAGAAGACTACCTCTATGGGAAGAAACTTCATCTTCTGTTATTAGAGAAAAGACCTGAAATGATGGATGAGGCTGAATGGATATTCGATTGACCCTATCGAGGTCTGTTGCTGGGGGTTATTCGATTGACCCTATCGAGGTTTCTTTGCACACAACGTCGTCAAGGAGAGGACGACTGCAGATCTCATGAAAGTTTTATCAGGTATGTATGAAAAGCCATTGGTGGATAAAAAGGTGTGCTTGATGAAGAAGTTATACAACTTGAAGATGGTGGAAGGTGTTTTTTATTGCTCAACACCTGAATAATTTCAATATTATCACAAATCAATTATCATCTGTTGAAATTGATTTTGATGATGAGATACGTGTGCTGATATTTTTGGTATCATTATCAAATAGTTGGGAAGCCATGAGGATGGAAATTAGCATTCTGCAGGTAAATCTCTCACATTCCCTCTCCTCTTACAACCCTAAAAAAAATCCTCTCTTATCCAAAGCCTTCCTCTCACTCAGATGCCACCCAAATGCCCTATACTCCTCTCCTTTTTAATTAGGGCCTGCATCCTTTCAAAAAGAATTTAAAATTTCCTCTCAAATATTCTCTAAAAGTCACACCTTTTGAATCCTAAAAGATATGCCCATTCGTTCAAAAGGCATATCCCTTCACTAAAGAGCCTTCCAAAGTATCTAGATGCATTGAATCACTCCAAGGGGTGTTTGAATCTTTTGGAGATAGTTTTGGTGCCTCAGATGCTAGTTCTCTTAATTTTGGTGCCTCTGGTGCCTGTTCTCTAGATTTTGGTGCCTCTGAAGCTAGTTTTGGCACCTTAGGGGGCACCCTGTAGCAGCTCCACCATTTTGCTCCGTTTGGCTCTATTTCATCCCGTTTCGCCCTTTTTCGATTGTGTTTCGCTCCTAAAAGATATACAAACAAAATAAACATAAAAACAACATTTCTTTAAGGTATAATTTTACTCAAAAATATTTGATAAATGTAAATTAGATTAAGCATAGAAAGACATATTGAAATGTGTCAAGTCAGAATTTTCTTTCTTGCTCGTCTTAACTCTAAATTGCACTATTTTTGCTTCATTTTCTCTAAAAGTCAATCTCTAGTACCTGAAACAAAAAATATGCAAAATACCTTCCTTTAAAGTGTAATATCATTAAAAAACATTAAAATTGATCATAAAATATATATGAAAAACTAGGTAAGTTTTAGCCGTGTCAAAATCCCCCTAACTTAAACATTACTTGTCCTTAAGTGACTCTTTTACTACATAAAAATATGACTGTCGGAACTATTTTTGGTGTGGGGTTTGCCCGTAAGAAGTTGTCGGTCATCGGAATTGAAATCTCGTTGCCCGCTTCGGAAGGACGTTGTTTAAAAAAAAATTTAGTTTTGAAAAAGATGAAGTCAAACTGACCTCATAATTTTCATAGTTTAAATGAAAGAGCGATTTACCTCAAATCATGTATCTATCCCAAAGGATGAACACAAGAATTGAGGGTGAGGCTCGATCAAATAAACTAAAGA
>NW_018253526.1:17250-17780 GCF_001263595.1 Phalaenopsis equestris
GTTCGGGAAAAGCTTCCTATAAGGGAAAGCCCCTATAGTTAATTACATCATAGATAACTGAAGTTATCTAAGAATACTCTCGATAAAAATCAAGAAAAATTACATTCAAGGAGTTCGAATGATAAGGACATTTCAAAGATATCGGACTAAGAACTGTGAAGGGGGATTGGTTCAAATTTGGAACATTTTGTTTTGGAGTCCAAAGGAGGAAACGCTAGAGGATGTCACAGATCCGAAGCAAAAACCTTGGTGACTTCCCAAGTTGTCCTATTATTTGGCTTCAATTTAGGAGAAATCATTTAGATGTTTCATCCTACAATTTTTTATTTATTAGGATTTACAATTGTGTGAAGCAATCAACACAAATAACCATGAAGATGTGAGGATTTAAGTCATGACAAACGACTACCTCGGAGTCCTAAGATGAGTTTAGGGCTTATATTATACAATATGGTTGTACCAAGGCCTTAAAAATGTGTTTGAGGATTTATGCTACACTAGGTAAACAACCTCGAATTCCTATGGCTTTG
>NW_018253527.1:0-885 GCF_001263595.1 Phalaenopsis equestris
AAATTGACCCAAAATGACCCTTCCCACATCCTATTATAATTCAAAACCTTTACACATGACCAACCCCAATAGACTTTAGCAAACCCAAGCCCTGACCTCCTTGAGTTAGATGGTGACCTGAGCCTGGCCGGCCGACCACTTATGCTACCGGAAAAGCCACCACATGCCACCCCATAGTGCTCCACCTAGGCTAAAACTTAAAATTAAACCCATCTAATATGATTCATCCCAATTTGAATCTTGCACCTTGCTGGCATCCACATAAGCAACCTAAAGCACCCACCAATTACCTCTGGTGGCCTCTTCTTCCTTCTCTATTTAAATGCATCCTCCATGGCCAAAGAAGGAGAGCTTGAAATTCTATAGGTATAGGGAGACTCTGCCAATTGCATCCAGATCTTCTTTAAGACCTCTTGAGTTCAACCTAACCATCCCTAGCCACTCAAATCCATTACTTGAGCTCAATTTTGGAGCTCAATCCCTAAGCCAAAATAAGAGATCTCTAAATATTCCACCAAATTCAAGTTAATTACACCCACACCATCGCCACAGTGAGAGAGGAAGATCCCCCATAGAAGCCCCATCACCAGAGCACTATAGGTTACACTTTGACCAACACCCATAGTTGGCCTTGATCAAACTTGGGTCTAGGAAATTCACCATAGCTCGAGGCTCCATCCCTAGGCTTTTGGGACCCCCACGAAGCTTCCACAAGAATCCAATCGAGGCTTCCCCTCTTGGACCAAGGTATTGAAACTTAACCCTAAACCGAGCTTCATTTAATTCTCCATATGCATGGAGTTGATTTATGAGTTGATTTATCGTATGGATATGTTCTCCTAGTCAAGAGGAGTCTTTATGAACAAACCACACTTAATTTGGTTG
>NW_018253528.1:0-11404 GCF_001263595.1 Phalaenopsis equestris
TAGACCTCAACCAAAAGTGAGGTCAACAAAGATATAGAAATTCTTATAATAATAACGCAAAGAAATAATATATAAAGTATAGAAAAGTTAGGCATGAAAGCAGTTAAAAAAATTTTTATGCAACTAAATAAAAAATGTTTATTACACTTATCTCTAAATTTTAAAGTTAAATCTAATGTGTCTAAACTAAGTTTTATGGAGAATAGTTCAAATTTAAGAAAGTATCATTCCCCTTTATAATGAGGTTATGTTAGTGAATAATCCAAATCTTTGTAAATTATATTGTGCCAAATAGGAGAAATTTTATTCTTTATCCTATTACGAGCGACAAAAAACATTAACTAATCCAAAGTTTGGTCCCTAAATCTGTGGTTAGGCTGCGAATTTACTAGCTCTCACTCTAGAGTTCCCATGTTCCCCTCACCTGAGGGCTAACTTCTCGTATTAGTTTCCAACCATCTTGACCAAATTGATGATTTAGTCTATCCCCCAAAAATCTCTAATTCTATGCCCAACAAAACATATGTCCTTATCTATTTTCACTTGAGCCCATGAACTATATTCTCATTCATGAGATCAAATGTGATTCTTATTTAGTTGAAGAGAGCATAGCCCTCTCGGATCATATGTTTCATATTAAATTTTAAGAAATCAATTGGCCATATTGATAAGTAAATCAAAATAAAAGTTTGAATCATCACAATCATGAAATTAAAATGCTTCTAAATAATTTTGATTCTTCACATGAGTATATCTTATTCTAGAGAGAAGGACAAAGAAAACTACTCAGATTTCATGAGGAAGATATAACAAAACATGGATTTATATATAAAAATAAGTTTGCACAATAAGAAAAAGTAAAGTACAAACAACTTATCTCAATCTCTTCCCCAATAAAATCCTTTGAAGTTCCTTTGAATCACTTTCTCTCTTTACAATATTACTCAGTTCTCTCTTGGAAATGTAATGAAGAAGAAATCTCTCACTTTTCCTCTCCTCTTACAACTCTTTAGAGAAAATCCTGTCCAACACACTCATGCCACATAATTTCCACTAATACAAACTCTTTTCTATCATAAAATCACTATTATATAATGTAGGGTTGAATTCCCAAGAGTCTCCTTTGACACCCCTTCAAAATTTGTGTTGACCTCACTTTTATTGAGGTCTAGTATTTCTTCCTTAGATGCCTAGGATCTAGCCATAGGACATTCTTGTTGACTTTCCTAGAGAACTAGTTATGGAACCTTACCCCATTAGAGATTCTAAACACATTTTTGCTCTTCTTGGAGTTCCACATGGATGGTTTTGCCCTCTAGTTCTTAGAAGGTTGGAACCAGACTATCTGGCCTTATGGTTTGCCCTGGATGTTGAGGTTTTGTTCTTTCACACACACACTTGCACCTCTCACTTTCACTCGCAACCTAAAATCCTAAGCTAAGCATGCTTAGCATGGTTCCCTACTCCTTTGGACACATGTGTGTGGTCCTCCAGACTTTTAGTCCCTAGCTAGGATGGCTAGGACCAGCACATGGAGGATCCAGAATGAGGGTTCCCTTGGTCTTAAGGCTCAAAGAGGGTGATTTTATGATTAGCATCCTTAATTGACATAAATTCCACCAAGACTCAATTTTTTTTACCTTTTCCCTCAAACTTTTCTAGAATTATCAAAAAACCCCTAGAACCCTAAAATTTTAAAAATTGCCCAAATTATCAATTTCTCCTCAAAAATCATCTCAAGCCCTTTCAACCCACTCAATTGCCCAAAACACCCCAAAATTCTCAAAATTCCCAATATACTCCTAAAATTGCAAAAATTACCAAAGTACCTTTTATGTACAAAAAATTCTTAAAACCTCCCAAATCATTTCAAACCTCTTTCAAGTCAATCCTAACCACCAATTGGGCCCAATTTGACCAAATTGACCAAGTCTGACCAAAATCCCAACATTGCCCCTAAAAGCCCTATTTCCCCAAATCCATCCAAATTTCTACCAAATTTACTTCAATATTACTCAATTTCAAACCTAAATCAATCATCAACATGTCTAATCCTAATCTACACCAATTTGGAGTCTAATTGAACCAACTTCCGAACACTAAATTTAATTTTGGGCCAAAATCTCCAATTTGACTACCCCTTCAAATTCCATCAAATTGAATCCCATAAACAACTCAATTTCTCCAATTTTGAATGATAAAGTTTTCATAGCATTCCCCAAGACCAATTTCAGCCCTCAATTGGCCTAAACCCAAACTCAACCAAATCTAAATCCAATCCAAATCAAATTGCCCTTTTGCCCAAAAATCTAAATCTCACAAAATTGAACACCATAGCCTCTCAAATTCCGCCCAATTGATACCCAAATGCATCATGACAATCTTCTAATCCAAATTGAACCATCAATTGAAACCCAAGTGTAAACCAACTACCCCAAATTGGCCCAACTTCAAAATTCCATCCAATTGAACCATGTTGTCAATTAAATTGCCTCAATTTCATCACCTTATAAGGAGTTGCCAGTTGGAAGCTATCGGTCACCAGAATCGAAATCCTGTTGCCCGCTTCGGAATGCCCGCTTCGGAAGGATATCTTCGGAAGGATATTTTAATTTACATATATATATAAGTTTTAAGAAAATTTGAAATCAAACTGACCCCATACCTTTCACAAATTAAATGAAAGAGCACTATACCTCAAACCCTGTACCTATTTTGAAGGATAAACACAAGACTTGAGGATGAGGCTCGATCAAATAAACTATAAAATATATGAAATATATGACAAATATATGACATTCATTTGGTCTGCAAAATCGTTTTATTTGCTGATAATTTCCTTTATTTATTATGAAGAATTAAAAAGGTTTTATTTAAAGCTGGGTTTAGAAAAGCTTCCTATAAGGGCAAGCCCCTATAGTTAATTACATCTTAAATGATCGACTAAAAGAATAGGAAATATTATCTTCAAAGAGGTCAAAGGATAAGAGTTTTCAACGAAATTAGACATAGAGGTGTGAAAGGGGAATAACTCTGAATGGCTTAAATTTGGAACATTTTGTTGTAGAGTCCAAAAGGAGGAAGAACTAAGGGATGTCATATCATGGATTCTATGGGGAACCTCGGTGGCTTCCCAAGCTATCCTATGGTTTGGCTTCAACTTTGAAGAGAAATATTTAGGTGTTTCATCCTGCCAATTTTTATTAAGTAGGGCTTATATTCGTGTGAGACGATCACACAGATAGCCTGAAAGATATGAGGATTTAGGTCGTGACAGACGACAACTTTGGAATCCTAAGATGAGTTAGGGCTTATATTATATGGTAGATTTGCACAAAGGCCTAAAAATAAGGTGAGGATTTACGTTGCATAAGCAAACAACCTCAAAGTCCAACGACTTTGTTGTTTAATTCTAAAAAAGGATATGATGTTGTAGTTCCTCTTGTTGTTGAAGATGGTGGTGTTGCACATAGTGCTAGCTCCAAGCTCCTTGTGGTGACGAGTTTAAGTTTTCTAGTGTGTCAAGTTATGATGGCAAATCAGATGTCCCTATGGTTGTAGTTCTTTAAATGTTATGGGGCATATTAAAGTTGATTATAGTGACACTGGTTATGATCATACGGTTCCCTCATTCCGATACCACTATTTTTTATTGGATTCACTTAGTCCAAATGAATTTACTTAACTCAACTTAATGAGTTCCATAATTTCATTTAGACCGTAGGACATCTATATCGTGGGAAGTCTCGTTAGCAACCGTAGGTTACCTCCTCCGATGGATTCCCGATTATCTGATAGAGACGTCTTAATTTAACTGTAATTGCTATTTTGTGATGTTTGTGATTAAGTTTTGAGTTTTCTTATATTTTGAATGTTGTGGTGGTGAATTTTATCTTGGTCAATTTTAATTTGGTATTTTAATAATTTTAATTTGGTTTTGGTTTCAGTTTTGTGGCTATCCTAGCAGTTTTGGTTTTAATGCAGGGTCACATCATTATTTAGCATGCAAGTTTTTAAGCATAAAATTACAGTGTATAAAGTAAGATAAAACAAAGCACTAGAAACTATAAAAGTGTACCATATATGTATATATAATTTTACAGGAATTAAAGTAAGCTTATAAGGATAGTAGAAAATACATATTCAAGGTGTGACTACCAGATCCTATATCATAACTTAATGGGTTTAAATTTTGAGGATGATTCCATTAAGCAAATCATAATAAGTTCAGATGCCTATAAGATTTCCAAAGGGTTATGAAGAAGTTTCGGGTAATACCCTAGACATTTCATAATTCTTAGAAATTTCTTGAGTTCATTTTGGTCTTATTATATTTACTATATAGTTCATCCAATTAATACCCTTATGCTCAGTGAATCATGATGTTTTGATTATCTCTTAAATGGGGTAATCATCACTTGATATCTCATTTATGAGTTATATAGGTAATGACCTTTTGGGGGCAACTTGACTTAATTAAGTAATTTAGTTAAGTTGATTTTTAATGAATGGGTTTGTAGTGTTTTGAAAGATTTTAAATTAATTATAGTTTATTTTCTAAAACCTTGTCATACAAAATTTTGATTAAGCCTAATTCACTACTAAGCCCTTAAGATTTAATGGGTATATTTGCAAAAAAGGATTTTTAACATTTATATTCTTAATCCTTATCATGAATTATAAATTATCTCAAAAAACCATTGGTTGGGGGTTAAAATCAGTGAGTTATAATCTTCTAAAATCAAACCCACCATTTTATTATCTTCTTATTTAATTATTCTTTCAAATTTCATTAATTTGAAAAATTATAAACTGGGTTTGGATTTTGTTGAAAATTGGATCAAATTGGGCATGGATTTTGTTTCTTATGGTCAAAATTGGGTTTCTGTTTGATTTAAATGAAATTGAGCTTGAAATTAGATCAAATTGGGCCTGGATTTTGTTTAGATCAGGATTAAGGATATTGAATTTTGATTTAGAATTGAAATTGGGCAAAATTGGGGTCAATTGGGCCAAGATTGGGGTTAATTTGGGGATATTTGGGCCTTTAAGGGCAAATGGGGGCTCAAATTGGATAAAAATGGTCAAATTGATGGTCAAAAATTGAAATTGGGAATTTGGGATTATTTTAGAATTTTTTAGAATTTTTTGAATTTTTAGGTCATTAGGGGTATTTTGAAATTTTGGTAATTTTGGTCAATTTTGGTCAATTTAAGTTGTGGTGAGGGGTTTGAGATGATATTTGGACAAATATGGGTATGATATTTGGACAAATTGAGGTGATTTTGGACCAAAATTAGGTTTGTAGGGGTATTTTGGTAATTTGGTTATTTTAGACCAAAATGGGCCAACAAGTCATGAAGCCATACCAAACCAATAGGAGCCATGTGAGGACTCATTTTGAATGCTCAATATGTTGTTTCTAACCTTCTTAGCCAAATACTAGGGGTATAAGGTCATCCATATGAGCCTCCCAAAAGGAGTCAGGAGACCAAACTAAGGGGTCCTAGGGTTCAGGGTGTGTGAGAGAGTGTAGTGTGTGCAAGTTAGCCCCACCAAAACCAGATCACCCAGGGTTAGTCTTAAGGTCTGACCATCCTATGTGGGACTCCCCTTGAGCTCCTCCATACTGATCCCACCTACTAAGTGCTAGAGGTTAGGACCGACATGTGGAACTTCAAGTTGAGCAAAGAAGGGTTTAGAGTTTCTATTGGTGAGGGTTCATTTTCCAGTCATCTAGGAATAGTCAACGGGAAAGTTCTATGGCTAGACCCCAGGCTACTAAAAGAGGAAAAACTAGACCTCAACCAAATATGAGGTCAACACCCCATCTTTGAAAGCACTCTTACCCATTCATAGATCAAACCTGAATCACCACTCGATCAAACTCTTGATTAAACTCAACTTCAGTTCAAATTGGTACTTGGAAGTGCTTTGCAAGGTCACAACGAATGTCTATAACCAACCTAATCAAGGCCTCACCTCTTGGGCAAAGGTTCAGCTCACTAACCCTAGCAGTGCACTTAGTTTCATTAGTTATGAAAAGAAGTTCATTTTCAAAAGCATGTAACCATATGGATATGTTCGTCTCGACTAGATGAAGATATAGAAATAAACCCCACATGACTTGATTGAGTATCGAGAGAGATCAAAGAATTTTAGTGTGATTGGATCTTGGTTTATGTTGGATGGGGATGATGAACAGATGTTATCCATCTGTGCGTGTATTGATCCAACAGTGGATGACGATTCGAACGTGCGGCATCTAACGCAGATGGTGGTGCCAAATTGAAGCACATCGCATGGCCTTTCAGAGCTGTTGAGGATGACTACGCCGCCACGTGGATAAGTAGTAAACGAGGGAATTTTTTATTTAAATTAATTCAGAAAATTTAAAAAATCATAACTTGGTGTAGAAAAATCAAAAAAATAAAATAAAAATATATTGTTGCTCCGTGAAAAAAAGGAGAAATTATGGACTAAAAATAGAAATTATTTGTCTTCTATTTTATTTTTAATTAATTAAATACTCCAAAGATTGTTTTAATTTTATTTAATTAAATATTAATCACCTGAACTTGAAATTAAGAGAGTTTATTTTGCATGTGGTTAGAAGTGTTATCTAATTTTTCCAAAGTCAGAGAACACCTCTATCCCTAAAAGCCCTAATTTTTAATATTAAGCCCCTCATTATGCTTAAAATAGTTATATAAATTAATAAATGAATGGAAAAAATATGGGATTTATATTGGTAGGTTCCTTGTTGTTAGAGTACTCTAGGAAAAATGTAAGATGGGTTTAAATAGTTATGTGCATTATCTTAGCTAATTATGTCATTTAAACCCATAAATATTTAGCTAAATAAAATATAATTTACTAAATCATGAAAATTTATTCTCATTAAAGATAATGTTTATTTTAAGTCTTTGTAAAAATTTGAAAACCATTTGAAATTTATTTCATATCGAAACTTACTTTTCAAGATAAATAGAATTTTTGCACTAATATAATTATAATAAATAAAATATAATTAAGAAAAATAAAATTGATGTTAAAATAAATGTTTCATTTTTTAGCTAACTCTTAATTTAAATATAATTAAAAAAATTAAAAAACTCAAAAATATGAAAATGTAACAAAATGATTCAAATTGCTCCGTGATCATTTAAAATATTTTTCCTAATTTTTCTAATATAGTTAGATACTTTTAAATGCTAAAATGTATTTTCCTTAATCTGTTTTACTAAAATAATTATATTAAATAAAGTGAAAATCATAAAAATAAAAAGTTTGTTTCTCTGAGTTCTCTAAACTCAGAGGACTAAAGAAAAATTAAAAAAGTGATTTTTGAAATTAAATTACTTTTTTTATTCATTAATCACTAAAATCAATAAATAAATATAATAATTAAAATATAACTCAAAAATTCCTTAAAATTTGGTCCAAGTGGTCATCTAATCTTGATGAACCTCCAATAATTTTCTTAAGGATATAAATTTTAGTTTGATTAATTAAATGAATTAACATAGAAAATCCTTCTTTTTGTACTAAAATAATTATCAAAAATTAAATGAAAATCACAAAATCATAATTTTACCTTTAATATTTTAATTGTCCTATGAGTGGGGTGCCATGAAAATTTCAAAGTCGTTTGAGTTCAATTTAATGTGTTATGAGGTGGATAGCCCTAGAAACAAAATGGTAATTTGGGATTTTGATGCCCTAGATAAATTTCAGGTTAAGTCAAATGGTAAATGGGTAATTTTGATCACAATGAATTCTTTTGGATGTTTAGAACATAAGGGTTTAATAGGTCGAAACCAAATCACTTATGTATAACAAAGGTAAAATTGTAATTTATTAAATTATTTTGATTTGGAAGTTCAACTAATTGGATAAGCCTAAGGTATTGGGCTTGATCCAGAAAAATAATAACTTACAAATTTGAAGCCCCTAATTGGTCATTAAATGATAAGCATGATCTTTTAATAAGATTTAAATACCTCTAGTTCAACATTTTAATTATTACTAATTTACCCCGAAGATTTGACTTAAGGGCTTAGTGGTGAGCTTGGCCTGATTTAAAGTTTATCTAATGAGGTTTAGAAATGAGAAAATTAATTAATCATGAAAACCTTTAAAACACTGCAGGCCTGACTTTAATTGTGAGTCCAATATCTTAATGACTTGAGCTTGCCCTTAAGGGCATCCACTCAAATAACTCTTGAATAAAGCATTAAATGAATATTTGAGTACCCTGCTCATGAGAATAATTAAAATATTAAGCTTCATTGAGCATAGGGTTGTTTAATCTATTGAATCTAAATCCAACTTTAGATGATTAAATGAACAATATAATAAGTTCAAGTGAACTCAAAATGTTTCAAGAGGTTCTAGGTTATGCCCCAAACACTTTTATGATCTTTTGGATATTTTGAAGGACAATTAAACTTATTATTCTTTAATCAAGAAAATCATCCATTAAAACTCTTAGGAGCCCACCAAGTTATGTCTTAGGACCTAATAATTCACCTAAATAAATAAAAATACCCTAGTGCACTTCTCCTACATTAATTTACCCAATGCTCAAGGATTGAGTCTTATCTAAAGTATTAAAATCCTTGTGAGCAACTGAGGATTTTTTTTTTCCACATATGGATCATCCATCTTGTGTAAGTCTGAGGTCTAGGTGGCTAGGGCAATGACAATAATGTTAATATGTGCTAAATGAGGGATACGATGTGGGATTTTAGAATAGTATCTCCTACCTCGAAGACCTTGAATAAGAGGAGAGGATAAGGACTAATAATACATTTGATGACCCTTGAGGAGATTATTTCCCCCGATACTATTAAGTTGCTTGTAGTCCTAGCTCGATCAAGGTAATTAACCCATGGACTACACTACTTTTCAAAGTATTTATGAAAATGAAATCTCTTTTACCTATTTAAGTAAATTCAACATGCATGAAAATTAAATTTAAAATGAGAACTCATAAGGGTTCGCAGTTAATGACTTGGATCGAGGTCAGACTGCCCTCTAGAGATTATCTGGTTGGTAGTTCTTACTTAAGGTTGGGAAGCACACAATTCAGCTCTGAGCTCTACCTTTACCTATGACTTACACTTTTTCATGATCTTCTACATAAGACTATGGGTTTTTTTTACTTGCCCGTGTTTTACTATGACTTGTTTATCCATTTTTTTTCATACAGGATACTTCTATTTACTTTCCTGCAATTTTGTTAAATTTACTGCAAATATATTATGCCTTTATGATGTTAACCATGCAACGATAGTAGAGGCCCAGGTACTCATTTACATTTAATGCATTCGTAATTTTATTTATTTACTTTACAGCACTTTCTACCTGCATTTATTTACTTTACCTGCAAAATTAAACCAAAACTAAAAAATACAAAACATGTTCTCAAAATTAAGTTCACCTTTTCAAGACAGCAAACAACATAATACATCTTTTTGAATATATGAGAGTCCCTCGAATGAGGTAACCTATGGTTGCTAACGAGATCTCCCGAGTTTAAATGAGTGTAACAACTCATTTAGGCTAAGATAATTCAAGAAAAAATACTAGTACTAGAATGAGGGAATAGTGAGATCCTAATCGGTGTTGCTTTAATCAACTTTAATTTCCATCAAATAAGACACTTGAACAATAACAAAACTAAAACACTTAAACATAGATGGTAAAGCTTTTTGAACTTTGAACTTGGAGTTGTCACTTCAATGCGGAGCTTGGAGTTGACTCTGTTGGCAGCATGACAAGGATGTACAGAAGAACAACGTGTATCTACAACACCAAATCTTTCCTCAAAGTTGTTCTTCTGTACATCATTGTCATGCTTCCCAAGGAGTCAGCTCCAGCTCCTTGTTGAAGTGACAATTCCAGGTTTAAGGTTCAAAAGGCTTCACCATATATGTCTAAGTGCTTTGGTTTTATTATTGTTCAAATGTCTTATTTAAGGGAAAGTAAATTTAATTAGAGTGACACCGGTTAGGATCCCACAGTTATCTCATTCTAGTACCACTATTTTCTCTTAATTTTACTTAGTTTAAGCGAGTTATTAATCTCATTTAAACTGAGGAGATCTCATTAGCAAACATAGTTTACCTCATCCGAGAGACTTCGGTAAATTTAAAATGATGTACTATGTTTTTTTTTTTATTTTAAAAACATCATCATTTTAATTTTGAAAAAATGTTTTTATTTTTTATTTTTGAGTTTATAGTTTTGCAGGTAGAGTAAATAAATGTTGGTAAGAAAATGTTGTAAAGTAAATAAGTAAAATTGCATTGCATAAAATATAAATGCGTACTTGGGCCTCTGCTACCGCTACATGATTAGCATCATAAAGCATGATACATTTGATGGAAATTTAAATAAATTTCAAAAAATTAAATAGGAGCATCTAGTACAGAAAAAACCTGAAAAATGAGTTGTAGTAGAACACAAGCGAGTAAAAGAAAACTTATAGTCACATATAGAAGAACAGAACTAAGTGTAAGACATTGTTAAAAGTGGTGGCTCAGAGCTGGACTATGTGCTTCCCGACCATCAGTGAGAGCTATCAACTTGATGATCTATGGTGGATAGACTTATCCTCGATCCAAGTGATTAACCATGGACCTTCACAAGTTTTCATTTTTTAAATTTAATTTTCATGCATATAAAATTTACTTTAATAGGAAAAAGAGAATTCATTTAAAATAATTTGTAGAGTGGTCTAGTCCACACGTTAGTAAGTTCAATCGAGCTAGGATTACTGTCAACCTAAAAGTATTGGGGGTAATTATCTCTTCATAAGTTGTTGAGTAGTATCATCAGTCCTTATTCTGTCCTTTTATCAAAGGTACTTGAGGTAGGAGATACTATTTTAAATCTCACATTGTATCCCTCATTTTTGCACACATTAGCATTATTTTCATTGTCATAGTCACCTAAACCTCAGACTTACACAAGTCCGATGATCCATATGTGGAAAAAATAAATATCCTCAAAAAAATAAATATCCTCTGTGGAAAAAATAAATATCCTCAGTTGCTTACAAGGATTTATATACCTTAGAGAAGACTCAAATCCTTGAATATTGGGTCAATTAATGTAGGATAAGTAGTATAGGGCATTTCTATTGAACACAGAAAACATGTTCCCACATTCCCCTTACCTGAGGGCTAACATCTGGCTTTAATTTTACAAACACCTATACCAAATTTGAGATTTCAGTTTGTAGACCTAAAATCTCCAATTCTACACCCAACAAAGTATGTTTCTCTATTTATTTGCACTCAACCCCTGTTGAGCTCACTTTTGGTTGAGGTCTAGAAAACTTCTTTAGTAGCCTAGGTCTAGCCATAGGACTTTCCTATTGACTAGTCTTAGAAAA
>NW_018253528.1:18457-42214 GCF_001263595.1 Phalaenopsis equestris
TAAACTATGAAAATTATGGGGTCAGTTTGACTTCATCTTTTTTAAAACTAATTTTTTTTTAAAAAACGTCCTTCCGAAGCGGGCAATGGGATTTCAATTCCGATGACCGACAGCTTCTTACGGGCAAACCCCACACCAAAAATAGTGCCGACAACCCCATGGACTACATTCTCATCCATGAAATAAAATGTGATTCTTACTTTGTTGTAGAAAGCATAACCCTCTCGAATTGTATGTTTTCACAACAAATTTTAACAAATCAATTGGCCAGATTGATAAATAAATGAAGTTCAAAGATTTAATCATCATAATAATGAATTTAAGAACATTCCTAAATAATTTAGACTCTTCACATAATTATATCTCATTGTAAGGAGAAGGACAAGAAAAACTACTCAAAATTCATGAGGAAGATAAAACAAAACATGGATATATATATATATATATATATATATAAGTTTACAAAACAATTAAAAATAAAGTAAAACAACTTATTTCAATCTCCTCCCAAGCAAATCCTTTGATTTCCTTTGAATCACTTTCTTTTTTTATAATATCACTCAATTCTCTCTTAAAAATATAATGAAGAGGAAATCTCTCACTATCTCTCTCCTCTTACAACTCTTAGAGAAAATCTTCTCTAAGTCTTTCTCACCCTTACACCTTTTTTGCCCCCACCCTCTCATTCCTGACATAAAATCTCTATTTTATAATGTAGGGCCAAATTTCCAGGAGTTTCCTTTCGACATCCTTTCAAAAGTCCATCCAAATTCAATGTATTTGGAGGAATAACCATTTCTAGCACCTAGGCACCGAAATTAGGTGCTTAGGCACCTCCTTCTCTGGATTCTAGCACTTAGGGGCAAGATCAGGCACTTAGGCGCCAGTTCAACTTTGAATTTTGGCACCTAGGCACCAAATCCGGTGCTTAGGTGCCAGCATAATTTTTACAAAGAGTTGCCTTTCGCCTACAAATTCCTTCCTATTTGCTTCCTTTAAGCTCCAAATGCCTAGAGTTTGTATACTTGCAACAAAAACATGAAAATACCTTTCTTTAAAATGCAATATTACTAAATATGGGAATTAAATGCATATATAAAAGTTGAATATTTTTATGCATGTTAATAACCCAGCTCGTCCTTTGTCCCTTAGATCAAATACACAGTTGAGGATCCTCTTTTTGTCCCTTTCTGAAATATCCTAGTGTGTAACTTGAGTCTTTCTAAGATATTAACAAACTTTTTTTTGAATTTACTCATAATACTCGAATTCTCATTTCCAGACTCGGTGTATGTTCTCCAGTCCTGACCTGGGAATCTTCTGCAAACATTAAGGTTGTTTCTCTCACTCAGCTTCTGAAGTCATCCACTGCTGCCTTAGCTCTACAAATTGTGGTATGTATGGCTCGACATCTGGATGCTCTACACTTCTAAACATCATGAAGGTGGTTGTATACTCTTAGAAGGTCCTGTAATGCTCTAGGTGGAGAATGTTACACTCTGAGCACACTGTGAATGCTCCTACTGATGGTGAATACATCCCTTCTGCCTCTCTGTGACTGACTATATCTATGTTGACTTGGTCATAATCCAAGTAAAAATTTATGATGCTGCCCTTGGTCACCTTCTCTTTTTCAAGTGTGAGATTCAAGTTGTCATAAAAGGGGAAGATCAGCCGCAGTCCCGAATTTTTCTTACAGAAGACAGGAAAGCATCAGCATGCTGAATTTCAAAACGAACAAGAACAATAACAATTATTTATTAAGTGGATTTTAAGTTACACGTATGTAAGTAGTTTATTGAATTCAACTTTGCTATGTTCAAAATTTAATTGAAAAATTTAGAAGTGTAAATTTAATTTTTTTTTATTAAAATTAATTTTGTTACAAATCTTTGGACCAAGTCACAGACACCGGCCGCATAGCCATTTCCTGAATAGGTATCACTTTCAAAATTTATTTTATAGAACTTCAGGTTACATAGTATTTCTTTAAATATTTTTTATTAATTGGAAGCATGGGCCTCTCACCCTATGAATCCATTAGTTGGTAAGATCCTTCTAAATAGACCTTCTCTACCACAAACTATCGCTCCCAAGTAGGTTTAAGCTTCCCACCTATCTTGAAATGTACAAAGATAGGTCTTTTGAGATTAAGTACAAGATCACCAAATTTGAACGTCCTCAAACGGACCATTTTGGCGTTGGCCTGCACCATCTTCGCTTGGTAGAATTCCAAACTTTGTTGCATGTGGAACCGCTTCCCTTCAAGATTTTCCAATTCCGCAAGTATGAGCTTGGTGTTATCTTCTGTTGTAATTTGGTTAGCGATGTTGACTCTGAGAGAAGGTAGTTGAACCTACAATGTAAGTACTACCTCGGACCTGTACATGAGCGCATACGGTGTAGATTGAGTAGGAGTCCTGAACATTGTACTTTAGACCCATAAAGCTTATAAAAAATTCTCATGCCATCCTCTTTTATTATCGTCCAATGTTTTCTTTAGAATTTGCATGAGCGTCTTATTAAAAGCCTCATCTAGGTCATTTGCTCTGTGCAGTATATTGTAGAATACCTACAATTTATCCCATGTCTTTTGACAAAGTTATTTATCTTGGAGATCTTGAAAGTAAAAGCATTATCTCAAATAATTATGCGTGACACACCGAAATAGTAGACAACCTAAAATCTGAAAAACTGAAGAGCATGTTGCACTGTAACTTCTTGTAATGCCACTGCCTCTGCCCATTTAGAGTAGTATGTGGCTTTGAAAATAATTTTGTGTCCTTTCAAAGACGGAGGGCCTATAGCTCCTACTATATCCATACCCTAACACTTGAATGGCCATGGCGTGACTGTTGGATGTAGCACATTAAAAGGTTGGTCCAAGACCATTCCATGCACTTGACACTGGTGACACTTCCTAGCAATGTTTATATAATCTACGGCATTGCTGGTCAATAGTACCCTAGTCTTTTAATCTTTATCTTCATCTTCGGCTCCTACTAGTAAGCACTACACAATATGATGTGTACTTCTTTGACAATATTCTACGTTTCTGCTCTGCTCAGACATCGCAGCCACATCTAATTGAGCAATCTTGTGTAGAGATCATTGTCAACTAAAGCATATGACAAAGCTCTTCCTATGATGTGAACGTTGTTGACTTGTCATCTGGTAGCCTTCTCGTTTGTAATTATTCTATCAATGTCTTACGCCAATCTTCTGTATCATCAGTCACTGCAGCTACTATCTCTTCCTTTCCAAGTTTGTGTAGATTGTCAAGGTTGATTTGCAATAAAACTTGACATCCCTATACTATAATATCAATGGAATCCTCCAATGTACATGTCAATTCCTTAGCAAGCTTGGGTAAAGCATCGGCATGAGTATTATCTCCCCAAGGAATCCTATATAATGTCACACTAGGAATATGTTCCAACAATTTCATTGTGTACTGATAATATTATGTTAATCTTGGTTTCAGAATCTTGTATAGTTCAGCAACTTTCTGAATGATGAGCTAAGACTCACCGTAGATGGCAATGTTTGTTATTTCCATTGATATTGCTAATTCAAGTCCGGTGATCAAAGCTTCATACTCTACTTCATTGATCATGCATGGCTCAGTCCAAAGGTAAGAATATCTAAACATTTCCCGATCCAGTGTAACAAAAATCATACCAATCCGTGTTATTCAAGGCAGGAAACAACTTCACAGAAATGAAAGTGTGTCAAGGCTAAGACAATGAATTTAATCTGACAGTAGGCAAACTAACCTTGGAATCACTTCAAAATTTCCAACGTTAATTGTTGTCCATTAGGAATCTGAAGATCTCATTCAAATCGTCTCTAGTTGGAGTGATGTTAGCAAATTCACAAATTGGTACGCCATCCACCAAGAAAAAATTTTTGATACTTGAAGGAGAAAAAAGTACTAACTTAATTTGAACATAAACCAATCCATGATTTAATCCGTTAAGGTTTTCATAGAATTCCTTCACGATAGAGATCACAGCAGCGATAGTGGTGTAGCAAAATACTCCCCAACGCCTCTATATAATAATTGCCTCGATTTGGCATCCAAGAATGATCAATCCTCTTTCTCTTGTTAATTTCTTCTTCACCAAAGTCCTATCATGAAGTCTCTGTGATTATTTGCTTATGAACTTCTTCTGATCATAGACTCCAAGAGTTGAACTTCTCAAAGCATTGCAATCCATGAATCTTAAAATCCGATGAAATCTCAACACTTCTATCACCCTAGAACCTTCTAAACAGTGATGATCAAAATGAATTGAAGGTTTTGTGGGCATATAAATTCAAAAACAGTCAGAAAATTTGAAAAATCGCTCAATTTTGTAATTTTGTTATAGTGGAACCTAGGCGCCAGATTTGGGCTCCTAGGCACCCGATTCTCTATGTTTTGACACCTAGGTGCCAGATTTTGGTGTCTAGGCACCAAAGCACAATTGAACATCATTTCTCCATAGGTCAAAATAGACATCCTAACCTCCCCTAAATTCATCAATTATATTTTTTTAAGTAGTAACTACACATCTGCGACCCTTAAACACAATCAAGCAAATACACACAATCAAATCTAAACAAACTAAACTTAATCAACTCTAATAACTATGGGTTGCCTCCCACAAAATGCTTGGTATAACATCGTTAGCCCTACATACCCACATCTTACTTAGGTTGACCCAATATTAGGATTTCATTAGATATAGATTTATTTCCATCAAAGTAAGTTTGCAGCCAATGTCCATTTACTGCAAAAATTTTATCATTTTTTAGATCTTTGATATCCATAGCACCGTAAGGATAAACTTTTACCACAATGAACGACTCCATCCATCTAGACTTTAGTTTCCCAGAAAATGATTTAAATCTTGAATTGTTTAGTAAAACTTCTTATCTTGGTTCTAGATTCTTTATTAAAATCTTCTCATGCCATTATTTCAACTTTTCCTTATAAATCTTTGAATTTTCATTAGATTAATTTCTGATTTACTCAAGCTCATTCAAATGCAATAGTCATTTCTCACTAGCATTTTTCAAGTTATAATTAAATTCTTTGATAGCCCAATAAACTTTATGCTCCAGTTCTACCGGTAAGTTACAAGCCTACCTAAATATGAGTTGATATGGGGTCATTCCTATAGAAGTTTTATATGTCATCCTATATGCCCATGATGCTCCATCCAGTCAATCAGACCAATCCACCATATTAAGATTTATAGTTTTCTCCAAATTTCTCTTAATTTCTTGGTTGGATAATTCTGCTAGACCACTAGTCTGAAGATGATAAGCAGTGTCAATTTTATGTCTAGTACCATATTTTCTAACTAATGTTTCAATCTTCTTATTCCCAAAATGACTTCCCCCATCTATAATTATTACACTCAGCATCCCAAATCTACTAAAAATATTTCTCTTTAGTAATTTTACAACACATTAATTATCATGACAAGGTGAAGCTACAGATTCTATCCACCTTGAAACATAGTCCACTGCAAATAAAAAGTATATATTTTTGAAAGACAGTATAAATGGTCCCATAAATTCTAAACCCCAAACATAAAAAAATTTCAACCTCTAAAGTAAAATTGAGAGGCATTTCATTTCTTCTAGAAATATTATCTACTCACTGACATCGATCACATATTTTCACATAATAGCATCTTTAAATATTGTAGGCTAATAAAATCTAGATTGGAAAATTTTATATGAAGTTTTATTAATCCCAATGTATCCCCCAAAATAAAAATCATGACCTTTTTGAATAATTTGTTGAGTTCTTCCATAGGTAAATGATACGCCTAAAAATATACTATTTTTTATACTTTATTTTATAATGATATTACACTTTAAAGGTATTTTTTCTTGTGTTTTTGGTTGTAGGAACATCAAATTGAAGAATTTTGAGTGATTGGAGTTTTTGGTTTGAGTGATTGGAAATTGAAGAATTTTGAGTGATTGGAGCAAAAGGAACAAAAAATGGACCAAACCGGAGATAATCAGGTCAAATCGGGCTACATCGGAGCCATGGGGAACTAAACCGGACACCTAAGTGCTTGTGCCATACGCTTAAGCACCCAAAATGGCACTTAGATGCCACCAGACAGAGAGGTGGTGCTTAAGTGCCCCAGAATCGGCGCTTAGGTGCCAGTGATAATTTTTAGCATAACTTCTTCAATATACATCAGATTTAAACAATTTTTGAAGTGGTGTTTCATGAATCTCTTGGGGAATTTATTGGAATTGATAAAATAGAGTTTTTAGAAGGATTTGGGGCAGTTAGAAGGAGTTTTGAAGAGTCACTTCAAGCACTATTTGGAAGATTCATTGAATCTGGACAATTTTGAAGAGACACTTAAGAAACTCTTGGGAAACTATAAATAAGGCTTGGAAATATTGTTAAAAACTCTCTTGAATATCTCTTAGACTTTGGAATTAATTATAAAAGGAGAATAAGACTTAGAGAAGAAGAAGAAGGCTTGGGAGTGAGCCCCAAGTGGGGCGGCAAGGTGAGAGAGAAAGAGAGGGAGTGAGATATTTTTTCTTTTCTTTTCACTTTATTCTTGGAGAGGATTATAAGGAGATAAGGAGATTGCTTTTGATATAGATATACAAGGAGAGTTTGATTTCCATCAGAGATAAGTATTTTCATTATATTTTGATTTGAATTGAGTACTTTGTTTGCATGATTTCAAAGTCTTGTGCAATGAAAAGTTCTTGTTGTTTCTCCATGTATAGTGAGTAGTTTTCTTTACTCTTTCTTCTTGTAATGAATTAGTATGCATGTGTAGTATATAGAATTGAGTAGGGTGAGAATATATTGTGATGATTTTACTTTTTTCTTCATTAACATGTAAACTTGATCAACTTGCATGTTAAAACCTATTGTAAGAACATGTAAGATCCGGTATGATATTGTCTCAATCAACTGTGGTAGAATCACATGAGATTGTATGGATGAGAATGTAGTCCATATGGTTTAGTGCAAATAAATAGGAAAATAATCTTTAATGGTTTAAGAATTAGAGGACTTTAGAGTGATAGGCTAAATCCTCATAATTTGGTCTATTATTTTAGGTTTTGATGCGAGATGTTAGCCTTCAGGTGGAGGGATAAGAGGGAACTCTAGAGTGAGAGCTAGTATCTAACCTGCCTAGCCCGTCTTCAAAACTATTCAAACTTTAGATTAACCAATATTCATTATGGCATCTCTATTAAGGTTAAAGAATATAATTGCCCCTATTTTCCACAATCTCTCTCGCTACTAGTTTTACATTTACGCTCGTCAAAAATTTCATTACATGAGGAAGAGTACTTTTAATATATTAAACCCCACTTTCTGATTTTCACTAAGTATTTTAGTTTAGGAGTAGAAGTAGAATTGTAGTAATAATTATAGGATATAATCAAAACCAAAACTTTATCAACCTTCCAAGCTTGGGCGTGTTATTCTAAACTAGAATTTCTTATGAAAGCCACTGTGATTAACCTTGATCTCTGTGGGATCGATATTCGGGGCTAAATCAGAAAGTCCTATATTACTTGATAATGATACATTTACTTGCATAGAATCCCTAAAAATATAATTGAAATCTTACTTTACTTGGGATCAAGTTTTTGGTGCCATTACCGGAGATTAAAATCTTCAAGTAGTGGTGTCAAGTTCATAAATCCTTACATAAACTAAATATCAGGATCAGTAAACATCTTCAAATAATTTGATCCTTACAATGTTCATATAGAGATGGGTCATCCTAGAAGTAATATCTTGCTTCATGCTTAAACTTCTTTTGTTGTGGGTATGTCAAACCATAGGGAAAAATGTTACTAACTATGAAATTAACTATTTCAGCATACCATGGAACATGTCCTTCAGTTACATTATATAATTTTTCAACAAGAAAACATTCATTAATTTTATTTTCAATGTAATCCAAATTTTCATGTTCAACCCTCAAAAGATGATTAGCAATCTAATTATCCGTTCCCTTCATATCTACTACTTCGAAATCAAATTCTTGCATGAGAAGGACCCATCTGATAAATGTTGGTTTTGCATCCTTCTTCAACATTAGATTTTTAATTGCTGAGTGATTTTTATGCACTATACATTTAGCTCCAATAAGAAAATATCTAAATTTATCAAAGGCATATATTATCGCTAAAAACTCTTTTTCTGCAGTAGTATAGATAATTTGAGCTTCATTAAGAGTTTTACTAGCATAATATATTACTTTAAAAATTTTATCATATTTTTATCCTGAAACAGTCTGATCCCGAAAATTATAGATGTGTCAAAATAATAAAGTTGACTCCGCTTTGCAATGATGCCAAAAATTTGGTTCATTATTTATGAATAGGAAATTAAATTAATTTATGTTAATTTATGTTGGGATTCTACGCAAGTATAAGTATGGTTATCAAGTAATACAAGACTTTTTGTTTAATCCACAAATATCAATCCCACAAGGAAGGTTTAAATTTAATATGATAATCTAAATTAGGAAATTCACAGTAATAAAGAAAATCTAATATACTAAATTATCAACTACTAGCAAGACTGTAAAGTAAAGTTAAATTATAACTACCAAACTATATTTTTGTGATGAAGTTATCAAATATGAGAAAACATATTTCCCACTATAGTGAGTTTTTGGGTAAATGAGAGACATAAATTGTTTGAATTTGTACCGTGTCAAATAGGATCAATTTTAATTATCTACACTTAGTCAAGTGTTATAGAAAATTGTTGGCTAATCTCAGGTTTAGTCTCTAAATCCGTGGTCAAGCTAGGAGGATACTGGCTCCCACTCCAGAGCTCCCACTTTCCTTCCCTTGAAGGCTAACTCTTGCTTTAGTTCTTAAACACTGAGACCAAATTGGGGATTTTAGTCTGCCACCCTAAAATCTCTAATTCTTCGCCCAATAATATATATATCTATATTTATTTGCACCCAATTCTATGAATAAAATGCTCCTTCATAGAATTGAATGTGATTCTAACTTTTTTGTAGAACTCATATTCTATTTCCTGGATCATATGTTTCACAACAAATTTTAACATTTCAATTGGCCAGACCAAAAATTAAATTAAGAATAGAGAGGAAAAATCATCATAATTTATTTTATATTTTAAAATTGACACATCCAAATTATCTCTTCATTTAATTATATCTCAAAGTTGGGAGAAAGACAAAGAAAACTACTCAGATCTCATGAGAAAGATACGACAAAATATGAATTTCATAAATAAATGAAAGTTTATACAATAATAATAAACAAACACCAGTATCTATAGATCTTGCTCTAGGTAAATCCCTTGTAGCCTCTCTTGGACTCTTTCTCTCTTTACAACACTAGAAAATAGAACACTCAAGTAAACTCAATTACACACTAGCCCCCTCTAACCACTACTTTTTCTGATCAATTTTCACTCTAAATAAAGCATAATGTCGGGTCTCCACAGGGGGCTAATGTTGGTTTTCCAAGTGGTGCCTCCAATAACTCTTCAAAAAGTGTCCAAATTCATTGAATCTTATAGAATTTTGCCTAGCACCGACTTTGGCGCAGACGGCGCCCACGATGGCGTCGTCGGTGCCCACGATTGCACTATCGGCGCCCATGGTCTAAATTAAATTTTGTGCTCTCAGTTAAATGGCATTGTTGGCGCCTAGCGTTTTCGGTGCTGATAAGGTTTTGGGCTCCTGGTTCATGTTGGCATCATCAGGGTCCTTGTTGGCGCCGTCGGCGCTGAGTATTTTTTCCAAAACGCCATTTTGACTCCAAATTCCATCCCTTTTGCTTTCTTTTTTGCTTCAAGTTCTAAAAATCATCAACCTACAAAAAAACATGAAAAATATCTTCCTTTAAAGTGCAATATTACAAAAAATGAGTACAAAGTATAGGCCTAAAAATGCATATATTTTTGGTGCATCACATTCCCAATAGCATAATCACTCACATCACGCATCAACTAAAATGTTTTTCCCCAATTGAGTGAAATAATAGTAGGAGAGGTGATTAATTTTTTTTTAATAACTCAAAGGCATTTAGGCACTCCTAATTAAAATCAAATAAGGCATCTTTTTTTAAAGGCTGGCATAGAGGCTTAGTAATTTTTGAAAAATCTTTAATGTATCGCCTGGAGAAACCAACAAGAAACCAACATGTCCTAATAAAATCCTAACTCCTTTAACTATAGTTGAAGGAGGTAGTTTAGTAATAACTTGATCTTTTGTCGGATTTACTTCCATACCTCTTTTAGAAATTTTATGTCCAAGTACAATTCCTCATGTAACCATAAATTGACATTTCTCCTAATTGAGAACTAAATTTGTCTCTTTGCAATGTTTTAGTATTTTTTTCTAAATGATTTAAACATGATTCAAATGAAGTACCAAACACTAAAGAGTCATCCATAATAACTTCTATTTCTTTCTCAATTAAGTTGCAGAAAATGGACATCGAACACCTTTAAAAAGTTACATGTGCATTGCATAATCCAAAGGGCAATTGTCTAAAAGCAAAAGTCTCGTAAGTCTCATGAATGTGGTCTTTTATTGATCCTCAAGAGCTATAGGAATTTGGTGATAACCGGTATATCCATCCAAAAAGAAAAAATATTCGCACCTTGCTAACCTCTCAAACACTTGATCCTAGGAAAAGTAATGAAAAGTGATCTTTCCTTATGGTGAGATTTAATTTTCTATAATCAATGCAGATTCACCACCCAGTGACTCATCGGGTATGAATTAATTCATTACTTTCATTAAGATATACAGTCACTCCCTCTTTCATAGGAACACAGTGTATAGGACTAACCCAAGCACTATTCGAAATAGGATAAATAATTCCAACATCTAACCACTTTATAATTTTTTGCTTAACAACTTCTTTCATTTTAGAGTTCTTTGTCCTATGAGAATCAGCCCTCACCATATGATTCTTATTCATTAAAATTTGGTGCATACAAATTGATGGACTGATTCCTTTAATATCAGCTATCTTCCATCCAAAAGCTTTCTTATAATTTTTTAAAATTTCCATTAATTTTTATTATTGATCTTCAGTTAGGTCTGAGGATATTATAACAGGTAATGTAGAAGAGTTCCTTAGAAAAGCATACTTTAAATTCATCATTAGAACCTTCATCTCTAGTTCAGAAGGTTCTCAATTGAAGGACTGAAAAATTTACTGTTTTCACTCGTGTCCAACAACTCAAAATTTTCTTGAACATAATTTTCATCCGCTGTAATCTTTTCAACTCTTTCATCTTTCATATCAATATGTTCTTTATTATTAAATTTCTATTATTCCAAATTATCATCTAAATGCTCCTTGAAATGACTGCAACTTAGATGATTAATAAGTTTCATCCAAAAATATTCATCCTCTCTTCCCTTTGCTAGATATTTCATTGGTTTTGATATATTAAATGTCATTTTTTGATCATTGACTCTAGTGGTTAACTCACCTCTTTACACATCTATCATAGCTCTTATAATAGAAAGAAAAGGTCTCCCTAAACTGAGTGGGATTTCCTTATCTTTCTCCATATCTAATACAATGAAATCAACAGAAAAGATAAATTTATCCACTTCCACTAACATGTCTTCTATAATCCCCTTCAGGTAAGTAATTGATTGTTCAATAACTGAAGAGTTATAGAAGTGGGAGAGATCTCTCTTAAGCCTAACCTTTGAAAAATAGACCTTTGAAAAATAGATAGAGGAAGAAGGTTAATGCTATCCCCTAGATCACATAAAGCTTTCCCATGAAATCTATCACCTATTACAAATGGAATAGTAAAGCAACCAGGATCTTTTATTTTCTATGAAAGTTTCTTCTGAAATATTGCACTACACTCTTCACTGAGGGCACAATCTCATTGTCCATAAACTTCCTTTTCTTGTTAAGAATATCCTTCATAAACTTTATATAGCTCAGCCTCTGTTCCAGAGCTTCAACAAATTGAATATTAATAGTTAATTTCTTAAATATTTCCATAAACTTTGAAAATTGTTTATTCAATTGTCGTTGTTGAAGTCTCTCAGGAAATGGAGGTAGTGGTCATTCTAAATTGATCCTCACTAGAGAAAAAGGTTTTTAGAGGTCTTAAAGAATATCTTCATCAAAATTTTCAACTTCTTTTCTCCCTTTCTCAACTTCATTCTCTTTGTGAACACTCATCTCTGATTCTCTTCCACTTCTTAATTTGACAGCTTTAACTTGTTCTTTGTTCTGGTCTTTAAGATTAATTACTAAGGGCATTAGTAATTTGTCCCAGTTGATTTTCCATATTTCTAATTGTTGCTCCTTGACTTTGTAATTGATTACCTATATGTATCACCAATTCTTCTATAAACATCTTCTTCTCTTTAATTTGTTAGTTACTATTAAATCCAGGAGGATAAGTTTGACATATTTAGTACTACCCTGGTTGTTCCAGTTTCCCAATAGGTTCACTTAATTGTTTCACAAATGCTAGTTAGCACCACCATAATTGTTATTCCAGTTAAAGTTGGGGTGGTTTTTCCATACTGGGTTGTAATAATTGCATTTAAATTCTCAAATGTAGAAATGTTGGAATCAATCATTTTTCCTAATGGAATCTCCTCAATCACTTGACGTGTTTAAGATAAACTCATTCCTAATTAATCTAACTTTCTTGATATTACAACTACTTCAGATGTTAATATAGAATATGCGTCATCAAAAGGTTTTGACTTTACTGATCCACCAGCAGCAGCATCAATACTAGATCAAAGGTCCTACTAACCCATTATAAAATGTTTGAATTATTAACCAATCGAGCAAATAATGATGTGGACACTTCCTAAGAAGTTCCTTAAAGTGTTTTCAAGCCTCGTATATTGATTTCCCTTCAAACTGACAGAAATTTGTAATATCATTTCTAAGCTTAGTAGTTTTTTAAGGTGAAAAATACTTAGCTAAGAATTTTTGTGCTATGTCACTTCAAGTTCTAATAGGTCCAAACCTAATGACTTCAACCACTTTATCCCTTAAAGAAAAAAGAAAAAACCTAAGTCTAATAGCATCATTAGAGACACCATTATACTGAAATGTGGCACAAAGTCTTAGAAAACTTGCAAGATGTATGTTAGGATCTTCAGATGGAGTTTCCCCAAATTGGTTATTTTGTACCATCTGAATGATAGTAGTTTTTAATTCAAATGGGTTAGCTTCTACGATAGGAGTTTGTATATTTCGATGAATTTCATCTACCGTAGAGTTAGCATAATCTCTTAATGGATTTGGTACATTCTTATCAATTTGATTTTCTGAATTACTATCTAAAGTATTTTTCATTACTTGGAAATTGTGAATTTTTTTCTAATTTTTCTAATTGTTCTCTCTAACTCAGAATCATAAAGTACTAAACCTTCAAATCCTGCACTACACATACACTTTTAATGATAAAAAATAAAACAACCAAAGCACACTAACTAAAACAGTAAATATATCTCTTTTTTTAATATTTTTAAATGCACACACAAGCACATACATATAAACAACACTATAGCTTTTCTATAATATTTCTACAATTAAAAATACTAATTTTCCTAAGTCAAAAAGTTTTCTTTACTATCTCCGAAAATGGCGCAGAAAACTTGACCCGACCTGCAATTACACAATTATTTAAGTTTAGATATATGCATAAAAGCTTGAATTTATATTCTGTAGCTAGTGTGCAAAATTAAATATTATATAAAGATGATAAAAATGGTTTACACACTAGAGGTACTATGCAAGTCTAACACTAGAGGTACTATGCAAGTATACGTATCGTTTCAAGTAATATAAGATTTTCTTTAAAAACCTTATTATCGATCCCACGGAGATAGGCAAAACTGTAGTGAAGTAGATATCTCTCACTTCTCCTCTTCTCCTCTAAGTCTAAGCAAGCCTCCAAGACTTTCTCCTCTCTAGGAAGAATCCGCTTCTCTACAAAAAAACTCCATTTTCCTCCTCCAAAAGTCCCTCTTTTGAACCTATAGAAGTCACTTTAAATAGAGCTCTCAAAATCCCCAAGTGTTTCTTCACTCACCTCTAAAAAATTTGTCCAAGTTAAAAGGATCTTCTAGATAACCGCCTATAGCGCTCAGGCGTCAGATCCTCAAGCCTCGGTGTTAGACTCTCTATTGTCTCGCACCTAGGTGCCATATTAACATTGGCCTTTTTGCTTCATTTGACTCCAATTTTCTCCACTTTCATTCTATTTGCTCCATTTAGTGTACCTACAACCAAAAACATCAAAAATACATTTCATTAAAGTGCAATACCATTAAAAATAGGCATTAAATGTGCAAAAAGACTAACATATTTTAGGCATCAAAAATACCTTTCATTAAATGGCAATAACATTAAAAATAAGCATTAAATGTGCAAAAAAAGTAACATATTTTAGGAAAATCATGGTGTTGTTGACCAAATCACAAAGGTGGAGCCCTAATCGAAAGCTTTTGAAAGCCAAGAAGGCAGAGGCTATAATGTTGGCACTTGTCAAAACGACTCCTCAACCAGAGGAAACTAAAGTACTTGAGACCTTACCTCTCCTCTAAGGGAGCATACTTCACCCATTTTCTTGCTCTTCTTATGAGGAGAGTTTCTATAAGATTTTTGACGCATTATTGTTGTCACCTTATGATCAAGGTAAGGAGAAGGAGAAACCTAAACCCCTTACCCGAGCACTACAGTTTTTGAAATATTAGCTGCAAAGGAACACTGCTTCATTGTTTAGTTCATAAAAAGGATGGAATGCACTATATCACCCAAGATGAAAGCTGAGATTTTGAGGAAGGATAGGTCCACTAGACAGTTTCAGAAGTCGAAAAGAGCACAACCATCTTGCAATCCTGCCAGCTCTATCTAGGAGACCGCGTCAAAACCATTGCCACTATCACAACTACTGCCACAATTTTTCTGAGGCCTACTGATCCTGACTTTTATATGTCAATGCAATGTATGTGATTATACTCCTATTTTTTTTTACTTATGATACATACTTTATAATGACGCCAAAAACTTGATCACCAGCAACAACTAGACAAAAACTTGACTTTGAAGCAAATAAGAATACAATTATTATATTTAAATATGGGATATTACGTAAGTATATGTATCATTATCAAGTGAAATAGGACTTTTTGATTAATCCCTGAATATCGAACCCATAGGAAAAACTATAATATGCAACAAAAATATGAAGAAATTAGATAATAAATTCTACTTAGCAAAATATTATTACTCAAACTATAAATTCTATAATAGAATCAAAATTTGATTTTTTTTGTAATTTTAGATAATTGAAAGTAAAATGAACAACTAACTAAATTGAACTAGATATTTATAAGATGAAGACAATATAAATAAAATATATTTTTCCTTATCATGAATCAGTAATAAGTATAGGAATTCTACTGTGGAAGTATTCAAATTTTTTTGTGCCAAATAGGAGCAATAGTATTCTTTACCCTTATTAGAGATGCTATAAAAATCATTAGCTAATTTAAAGTTTGAATTGACTTGAAGATGGGTTAGGTAGGGAAGATTCTAGATCTTACTCTAGAGTTCCGTATTCTCCCTCCACCTGGGGGACAACATCTCATATTAAAATCTTAAAATATAAATCAAATTGGGCGCTTTAGCCTGTCACTCTAAAGTCCTCTAATTCTACACCCTTTAAAGTTTATTTCCCTATTTATTCCACTTAATCATATGGATTACATTCTCATCCATACAACCTCATTTTATTCTTACCATTTGATGACTGAGACAACATAATCTCAGATCTTACATGTTCTCACAACAGATATTGACAACTTAATTGGCTAAATCAAGATGTAAATAAAGTACAAGGCTTAAAATCATCACAACTTCTTCCAACTTTAAAGAATAATACTTCACACTACTTCCATCCAATACTTAATCATGTATCATTTTAAGGAAAAAGATAAAGAAGCTACTCAGAAATCATGGAGAAAATACAACCACACTTAAGTTTAAAGTAAAAATCATGAAAACAACAGGAAGTCTAAATTAAAACCAAATGTAGTCACAAAGATAAAAGCTCATCTCAAATCCTCTTTACCAAAGTCTTAGAGTTCCTTTAAATCTCTTCCTTCACTTACAATACAAACTAAAACTTAAAATAAAAAGGAAAGTGGCGGCGGCGTGTGATGGTTGGCTCTGGATGGATTCTCATGGATTATTATTTCTACAGTCCAAGCCTTCTTTTATAATTTTCCAAAAGGTGCTTTGGTGCCTCTTTAAAATGTGTCCACATTCAATGAATCTTTTGAGAGTTACCTCCTTTCAGAAGCCAACTGAATGAATTTTCATGTCCATTAACTATTTCCCACTTTTTCACCAAGGGTTGCTTCAAAGACCTCTTCAAAAATTTGTCCAAATTCATTGAATCATCAAGTAACTACATTTGGCGCTTAATTAAGAGGTATTGGGTGCTTAGGCTCTGCCTTCTCTGTTTCACTGGTGTGTAAACGCTAGTTTTGGATGCTTAAGCACCTCAATTCAATTGTACACATTCATTTTTGCTCAAAATTTGATCCTTTTTCACTCCTTTCACCATTTTTCATTCATTTGATCATACTGGAAAGAAAAACACACACATACCTTCCATTAAAGTGTAATATCTCAAAAATATGTATATAAATTTGTACATAAAGACTATATATTTTAGTTGTATCACCTACAGAGCACAGATTAGTTAATTCTCATATGGTTCTGAGGGTATCATCTACCATTGTTTATGAGAAGCCCCCAAAGTATGAGTAGTGGTAAGAGCTTGTTCACTGTTGTTTCTGGTCCACACACTAGGGAGAATGCTTCCTTTCAACATGTTGATGTCACTAGTGAGACACCGTGTCTCAAAGCATAAACGTCGGCACTTTCAGAAAAGTTAGGGGAGTATTCTTTTGGAATGGATTAGGAGTCTAATACTCCAGTCGTTGCAATAATAGCTACATGAGAGCTTGATATAGGAATGGAGGACCTTTAAGGAGTTCCAACTGACCTCAACATAGTCAAAGTGAAGTTGATTGAATAAGAAATCAACTTTGTAATCTATTAAATTACATGGAACTGGAGTTCGCAAAAATCAATGTTGTCGAGACCAAGGACACATCATCTTCACGTAATGCTCCAACTTTTCTTGAGGTGAATGTTGTGGAAGAGTTTCAAAGTGTCATCCAACAAAAAGATTAACATATTAGTCAAATAGAGAAGAGGATGGAGGAAATGGCCGCCGCTAGGGCTACAATTCAATGCAGTCACATCAAAAGCAAATGGCATTTCTGAAGGTGAACCAGCCAGAAATTATGCATATTATGGATGAAAGGAAAGAGTTTCCTTCTGCTAATTGAGATGAATTACTGAAAATGGATTCAACCTAGAGCATGGAGCCAGAGAAAGACATTAAACCAATGGTTGAACAGAAGTAAGGAAAGCCTTAGCCCACTCAAATGGAGGTGCATTGGTTCATAGGGGTAGACCTTACCTAGATGAATTTGATGTTGTACAATATCTTAAGGGCTTTGTGCTACCAGTATTCAAAGCCTTCAATGGAACAAGAAACCCTTGACAGGTTGTTGCACACTTCTGGTCAAACTGCTGCAATGCAGCGATAACAAGGTGTTTTTACTCCATTAGTTTGTGAGCAGCCTTTCAAGGATCACATTTGATTGGTACGTAGAGTTGTTCAATGGCTCAATCAAGACATTTACAGAGTTAAAGAGTTTATTTTTAAAGAGTTTTATTGGATCTCAGTATCATGTCACCATAGGGGATCTTGTGGTAGAATGTCGAGACTTTAGTGGAGTACACCCTATGTTGGAGGAATTTAAGTATGTAGTGCAAGCCACTACTGTAGGAGAAGCACATGATTAAGGTTTTACTCAAGAGTATTCAAAGTACAGTAGCTTTAATGCTCAAAGCACTCACAATTAAATTAGTTGAAAAGCTACTTAGTAAAGTTGGGAGCTTGTAAGAGGAGGCCAAGTGTTTAGGTTTGCTAGAAATGTCTAAGAAGCCAAAGCGGGTCAGAACATTCTAGAATAAGTCTAGGACAATGACAATGGTGGACAATGGCAAGCAGCCAATGCAGATTCATATCAAGCAGTCTCTTAAGAATTATTAGCATCCACAACATAGAAACCACACAACCAATAGTTCAGTGAGCCATCCTTCCAACAGAAACCATACCAAATAGATGGAGTAAAGGTTTTGTCTATAGTAAATCTATTAAACAAGGTGTGTTCCTTCAAGGATAATTCAGTATCAAAAATATTCCAGAATTTGATTAAGAAATCAGAGTTCAAATTACTAGAGGTAAAGTAACTAGAAGAACTAGCCAAAAAAGATCACCCCAACTATTGTCCATACCATAGATTACTTAAGCATACTCTATGAGATTGGTTCAGCTTCAAGAATAGGCTCGACAGGAATTTCAAGAGTGGCAACATAATGATTCCAAAAGAGTATTTGAAAGAATCTGATAAAGGTTCCATCAATATGATTTTGGTCGAGCCAATCATTTTGATTGAGTTGTATGCAGTAGATAATGGATCGTTGTGGTTCGAGAATTTTATGCAAATATACCTGAAGCAGATGAGGATGAGGTGTTTGTTCAAGGAAGAGGAGTAGATTTAATTGTTGAGAGAATTAATGTGATATATGGTCTGCCATCTGTGATTGAATTTTTCCATTCAGAGTTTGTTTAATTTGAGGAAGATTTATATCAAATCATGGCTTATTTGACTGATAGCCGTAGAGCCTGAAAGATTCGTAATGATCGTAAGGTAAATTCTTCTTCTTTTAAACTCAATGTCACTTCAAAAATATGGCATTATTTTATTTATGATTGTCGCCTTCCTTCAAATCATGTAAGTAAAGTGACTAGAGAAAGAGCCATACTAAATTACTGTATTCAAGAGAGAAAACCTATAGATGTAGGCTCTCTTATTTATGATGCTATTAGTTCTTCTGTGAGAGCTAGTATTACTTCAAGTCTTGGATTTTTCATCTTTGATATTTACTATTTTTAAATATTTTAGAGTAAATTTTGAACATTGGGAAGAGCAATTGAAGCCACTTAAGCCCATTGTGAAGGCTAATGTTGATGTGTACGGATGACCTAGAGATAGAGTTCAAGGTACGCCTTCTTCTTCTACTTCTAGGCCCTCTACTTCTTGCCTTGTACTTCTACTGCTACTGAGCCTCCATCTAGATTCTGGAATGTGTTGAGTGAATGATATTTAGAACACTAGGATGATATGCGTTTGATGTAGTGTCTTATGGAAGATATGGAAAAAAAAATAATCATATGACAAACTTTGTTAGAAGAAAGAGTGACAATGATGCTGAGTATGATGAGGCATTTGTGAAATTCATGAAGGGAGATCATTCGGTTGAATTTCCTACATGCCCTCGATTTACGCCTTTTAAAGGCCCGAAGTCTATGGATGAAGATATTCCCTTTGATTTTGAAGATGATGATGATGAGGAAGAGGATTAGACTTTATTTTCTACTCTGTAATAGTTATGATTTTTAAATCTTTCTCATGTTGGACAGTTTATGTATGTTTTGTTGCTCTGTACTTTTACTTTCACTGCTACTTTTGTTACTCTTTTGCTTAGAATTGGATTTCATTAGAGTAGTCTTTTACATTGAAAATTTTCACAAAATATTTGTTTTTAATTTAAATTGTTTACTACTCAACACTTATTTTTATTGTACATGTACTGTTCTCTTTCTTAGAAGTTTTAAAATTTCTCTTTCTTCATGCTTATTATAAACTTAACTATCTTAAACTAATTTAAAATTTATGTTCGGGGAAGGGAGAAAATTTTTAAAACTAAACCTTATTTGTCCTGAGTAAAATATATATTTTTAAAATTATTTTAATATGACCTATGGTATGTTGAGATAGCTTGAGAAAACTTTATTTTTGAGTTTATAAATAATATAGTAACCTTAAGTAAAAGCTTTTAATAATAAGATTAATTCTGGATTTAAGATATTTAGGATAAGAGTATAAATTTTGCTTTTACTATTTAAAATAAAGAAAATTGTATTTTTTGGAATGTTAAAGATCTTGGATTTTTATTTGAAAAAAAAAGAATTGAGACTTTATGAAAAATAGTTTTCAAGTATAATGCACATTTAATCAAGTAAGGAAATGTGAAAATTTTTTAACTAAGAAGATGATGGTGGAGTCCAAAATCATTAAAGGATATTCAATATAGAAATCCTCATACGACATGAAATAAGATAGGAAGGATTGAAAATGATCCTGAAAGAAAAATAAAAGAAAATAAACAAAAAAAAAGAAAATATATGTGAGGAGAAGTTTGAGGAGATTCTTAATCAAAAATTAGCTTCACTTAAATCATCTTAAGACAAGAGACTTAATTACATTTCTAAGCTTATTTATCAAGTATTAGCATTCTTAGTAGTAAAGTCCTCAGGATATTCTTTTTCATGTAATTTTTTAAAGTATCTTTAATGTGACAAATTACAATTATTCTTGAAATAAATAGGAAACCAAATTCTTAAACTTGACTTCTAAATATTTTTACATTCTAGTTTTAACCTATGTTATTAAAAATCTTTCCTAACTTTCACTTTTGCATTTATAAAGCAAAAACTATATAAATCTTCAAGTAAAACTCACTCCCATATGTTATACTTTTTACATATAGTAAGAAAGATTACTTGAGGACAAGTAACATTTAAGTTTGGGGAAATTGATCCACCTTAAAATTACCTATTTTTTATGTACAGTTTATATTCAATTTTTGAGAATATTATGCTTTAATGAAGGGTATTTTATGTCTTTCGATTTCAGATGCAAGAATAAGAGTTTAAAAATAAAAATAGATAAAAAATACATCAAAAAGGAGCAAAAATGGGCTAAATTGAAGAAAAGTTTCAAACCAGCCAAATTGGCGCCTAGGTACCAGATGCAGAAATTGGCTGGCGCCTAGGCGTGACAGTTGGGTGCCTATGCACCATGGTTATTTTCTAGAAGATTCATTGAATGAGACCAAATTTTGAAGAGATGCCTGAAGCAACCCTTGGTCATTTCAAAGCACTATAAATATGGATTAAGTCCAAGAGGCTAAAGGGTTGGATCTATAGAGTCTCATAGTGTGTGAGTGTGTTAAGTGTGTGAGAAGTTTTCTTTGTGAGTCTTGTAAGTGTTGTTGTGTTGTTGGAGTCAGAGAGAGTCAGAGAAGTCTGAGAAATTCAAAGGAGTGTTTGGGGGAACATTTCAGATAAGTATTTTTATCTTTATCTTTAAGTCTTGTACTTTAGATTGGAGTTTTATAAATATGTTTGTTTTGTTATCCCCATGCTTTGTTAGTAGTTTTCTTTGTTTCTCCTTGCAATATGAAGTAATTAAGTAAGTGATTTTAATTTTGCTTAGAACTTCTTTTATTCTTAAAAATTGTGATAGTATTTTTTTTTGGTCCTTCGTTTATATTACAAATTGGCCATTGTATTGTTAAAACCTATTGAAGAACTTATAAACCTCAAAAGGCTAAGATTTCTTGACTTGTAAGTATCACATTCTACCTTGAAAAGAGCAGTCGTGATCATCCGACAAATAGATAGGGAGATAAGTTTTGATGGGCATAAAATTGATATTTTTAGAGTGACATGCTAGATTCTTTTATCAATTTAGTCTAGAGATTGGAACTAAGGGTCACTAGTAGGACCTATAGAGAGGGCACAATGGGTAATCTAGGAGTGAGAGACTAAAACCTACCCAACACTACTATACACGCCGACACCAACTTTAGATTAGTCAATGTTCTTTGCACAATTCGAAAGAAGTAAGGAATGGGTATGCTCCTATGTGTCATAATATCACATTTAAGTTTCTAAAAAATTTTGAAATCCTACACTGATTATGAATTATTAGCAAAGAGAAAGTCTCTTTTTATATATTGTCTAAGTCATTACATTTAATTTTACTTGCACGTAGTAGAATTTAATAAACTTAATTTCATCTTTAAATAGTTGTTGCAATCTTAACTAAAGTTATCAAAAAGTTAAAATTCCTATATTTCACGTTATTTTTTTCTTATTTTCCGCTTCCCTATGGGATCGATACTGGGGTTTTTAAAGAAAACTCTATATTACTTGAAACGATAGTATACTAGCGCAGTACCCCTAGTAAGAAAATTATTTCTTTAATTTTTATCATATTACATTTGTTCTCACTATCCACTCAATATAATTTAAGTCAAATTTTTGGCATATTAAGGAACATAAATATCTGCATAATTGCGGGTTGGTTTAGGGACCACCCACATAAGTCTACAAAAGAGTAGGAGAACCAAGCTAAGCATGTTTGGTTTAGGATTGTAGGTTGTAAGTAAATATAATATATTTTTCCTTATCATGAATCAGTAACAATTATATGAATTATGTTGTTGAAGTATTTTAAATTGTGTTATGCCAAATATAAGAAATAATATTTTTTACCCTTAATAGAGATGTTACAAAAAAAATTAATTAATTTACAGTTTGAATAGCCTTGAAGACAGGTTAAGTAAGGAAAATACTAGCTCTCACTTCAGAGTTCCCTCTTCTCCCTCCACCTGGAGGCTAACATCTCGTATCAAAATATAAAATTATAAATTAAATTGGGGGTTTTAGCATGTCACTCTATAGTCCTCTAATTCTACACCCTTCAAAGTTTATTTCCCTATTTATTTGCAATCAATCATATGAATTACATTCTCATCCATACAATCTCATTTGATTCCTACCATTTTTTGACTGAGACTATACCATCTCGGATCTTACATGTTCTTACAACAGGTATTAACATCTTAATCGGCCAAATCAAGAAGTAAATTAAGTACAAGGTTTAAAATCATCATAACTTCTTCAAACATTAAAAACTAATAATTCACACAACTTCCATCCAATACTTAATCACTTATCATTTTAAGGAAAAAGATAAGGAAAACTACTCAGAATTCATGGAGAAAGCACAACCACACTTAAGTTTGAAAGTAGAAATCATGCAAACAAACAAGGAGTCTAAATTAAAATCAAATGTAGTCACAAAGACAATAAATTATCTCAATTCCTCTCTAATAAAGTCTTGAAGTTCTTTTGAGTCTCTTCCTTCACATACAACACAAACTAAAACTTAAAATAAAAAAGAAAAGTGGCAGCAGTGGCGGCGATGGGCAGCAGTGGCTGCGAAGTGTGGTGGTTGGCTCTAGATGGATTCGCTGGATTATTATTTCTTCAATCTAAGTTTTCTTTTATAATTTTCCAAAAGGTGTCTGTCGGCACTATTTTTTTTGGTGTGGGGTTTGCCCGTAAGAAGCTGTCGGTCATCGGAATTGAAATCCCGTTGCCCGCTTCGGAAGGACGTTTTTTTAAAAAATTTAGTTTTGAAAAAGATGAAGTCAAACTGAACCCATAATTTTCATAGTTTAGATGAAAGAACACTTTATCTCAAATCATGTATCCATCCTGAAGGATGAACACAAGAATTGAGAGTGAGGCTCGATCAAATAAACTAAAGAAAGTTATGACATCCGTTTGGTCTGCGAAACCAATATATTGGCCGACAAGTTCCCCTATTTAATATAAGGAATTAAATAGGGTTTATATTATGCTGGGTTCGGGAAAAGCTTCCTATAAGGGCAAGCCCCTATAGTTAATTA
>NW_018253528.1:48642-54783 GCF_001263595.1 Phalaenopsis equestris
GTTTTGATCAATTTTAGGTATTTTGGCAAAATTTGTGAATTTTGGCCAAATTTGGGTCCCAAGGGCAATTAGGTAATTTGAAGGTGCCTAGGGGCAAAAGACCAAGTTAGGCTTTTCACATAGAATTGGATAGATATCCATTCTAGATGAACCATGAATCAATGTATTGTGAAGGTATGGTGTATCCTAGTTCCAAGTCACCACCCAAGGTTGACCCTAAAGCCAAGTAATCCTATAGGGACTTTTCTTGAATTCTCTTATAATGATCTTACCTACTAAATGCTAGAGGTTAAGATCAATATGTGGAATTTCAAGTTGAGTAAAAAGAAGAGTTTTGAATTTCTAATGGTGGGGTATCTTTTTCTAATTTTCTAAGACTAGTCAATAGGAAAGTCCTATGGCTAGACCTAGGCTACCAAAGAAGTTTTCTAGACCTCAACCAAAAATGAGGTCAACAGTGTCTTGGTGTCTTTTCAGAATGTGTTCACATTCAATGAATCTTCTAGAAGTTGCATCCTTTTAAAAGCCAATTGAATGAATTTTTGTGTTCATTAACTATTTCCCATGTTTTCACAATGGGTTGCTTCTAAAACCTCTTAAAAAATTTGTCTAAATTTATTAAATCATCAAGTAACTATTTATGGCACTTAAGCAGGAGGTACTTGGCGCTTAGACACGGCTCTCTCTATTTCACTAGCACGTAAACGCCAATCCTGGACGCCTACGGGCCTCAGTTCATTTTCACACCTTCATTTTTGCTCCAAATTTGATCATTTTCACTCTTTTTACCATTTTTCAATCATTTAATTGTACCTGAAAGAAAAATAAGTAAATACCTTTCATTAAAGTGCAATATCTCAAAAATAACTTTAAAAATGTGTACATAAAGAGTATATATTTTAGGTGTATCAAAATCCCCCAAACTTAAAATGTTATTTGACCCCAAGTGACACTCCAATCCTTTAAAACCAAATTAAGTAGATCATATAAATGAGTTTCCTTAGAATGTTCTAAAATTTTGATGTAGAAATATAGTAGTCTGATACACTTAAAATATATAGTATTTTTTAGACACATTTTTATACCTATTTTTGAGATATTGCGCTTTAATGGAAGATATTTTTGTGTTTTACTTGTAGATACAAGTAAAAAATGGAAAAAATGCTTAAAGGAGTGAAAAAGGATCAAATTTGGAGCAAAAAGGTGAAAAATTGTGCAAAAGAGTTTCGGCGCTTAAGCGTCACATCCGGTGCTTAAGCGCCGGTTAAACAGAGAAGGCCATGCTTAAGTGCCGAGACCTCACGCTTAAGCGCCAGTGGCAGTTACTAGACGAGTAAAATCAGTTTTTATGAATTTAGAAGAGGTTTTTGAGGCACCCATTGGCTTAATACGTGATTGTAACCACCATGGACAGAAATTATCATGAAATGATGCATCTTGGGCAAATACATCGAATACAGACACATTTTGAAGAGATCCCAAGGTGCCTGTTGGAAAACTATAAAAGAAAGAAGAGAAGACTTAGAAAAGGGACCTGAAAATATTGGCAAGTTTTGAAACTTCTTTCTAGGGAGTTAGTTTGGAGAGATTTTTAGGAACAACTTTTTTATTTTCCTTATCCTTTTTGTTATATTGTAGAAGAGAAGATATTCAAAGGAACTTCAAGAGTTTGGTGGAGTACTTGAGATAAGTTTTTATCTTTTTATTTTAAACTACTATTGGTTTTAATCGAGGCTTGTTGTTGGTTTGACAATGATTTCTTCTTTTAAACTAAAGTGTGATTTTATTTTCTCCATGGATTCCGAGTAGTTCGAGTAGTTTTCCTTATCTTTTCCTTATCTTTCTTCTTAAAATGATAAGTAATTAAGTTTTGGATGGAAGTTGTGGAGAGTATTAATATTCAATGCTGGAAGAAGTAATGAATTAAATTCATGCACTTCATTTACTTCTTGATTTGGCCAATCTAGATGTTAAAATTTGTTGTGAGAACATGTAAGAACCAGGCTGGTACTGTCTCAGTCAAGAATTGGAAAAAATCACATGAGGTTGTATGAATGAGAATGTAGTTCATATGATTGAGTGCAAATAAATAGGGAAATATTCATTGATGGGTGTAGAGTTAGAGGACTTTAAAGTGACATGTTAAAGCCCCCAACTTGGTTTATTATTTTATGTTCTGGTACGAGAATGTTAGCCCCCGGGTGGAGGGAATTGAGGGAACTCTAGAGTGAGAGCTAGTATCGTCCCTGCCTAGCCGGTCCTCAGAACTATTCAAACATTAAATTAGTCAATGTTCTTTATAGCATCTCTAGTAAGGGTAAAGAATATTATTTCTCCTATTTAGCACAAAATAATTTGCATACTTTCATAACAAAGTTCTTATACTTATTACAGATTCATGATAAGAAGAAAGATATTTTCATATTAAATACTTTTCTTCTACAAAAACTTTAGTTATCTTTTTACTGTTATGTTAAAATATCAAAAAAACTAAAAATATTTAAATTTTAAATTCCTAAGAAAATCATTTTTAGTTTAACGAATTATCTTTTTAAAAATAGAAAAACTTTCTAAAAAGTGCATATTGCATAATCTTCCCCGTGGGTTTGATATTCAGGTCTTAATCAAAAAGTTCTATATTACTTGATAACGATACGTATACTTGCGTAGTATCCCAATATAATATAAATAAATTAAAAAGTTAAATTCTTATTTTTCTTCAAGATCAAGTTTTTGGTTTTGTTGCAAAATAAGGAAATATAAGAGAAAAGACAATCAGAACTATTGTTATATAGTGCATAAGCATTAGGTACCACGTATCAAGTTTTTGGCGTCGTTGCCGGGGAAGAAAATTAAGTAAATTTCTATTTTTAGAAAGTCTTATTTAAACTTTAAATATGATATCTTAAAATTTATCTAATTTTGTATGTTTTAATTTATTTTATTTTATTTTATTTTATGTTAGCGTAGGCGTAGTTTAGGCTCTGAAGGACTAGTGTCCTACGATTCTGAATTAGAAAGAACTATTAGAAAAATCAGAAAAACCAAAAAAAAAAATCTTCAAAAATCCAAAAACAAAATAATTACAGAAATGGAAAACCAAAATAATCAAAATGCTGAAATTCGTCAAGAGTTTAGACCTTTAAGAGATTATGCCAACCCTAGTGTAGATGAACTTCATTGTAGTATTCAAAAACCTACTATAGTGGCTAATTCATCTGAGCTTAAACTTGTTATTATCCAAATGGTATCAAATAATCAGTTTGAGAGATCACCAACTGAAGATCCAAATTTACATCTTACCAATTTTCTAGAATTGTGTGTTACATTTAAAAATGATGGTGTTTCAGATGATGTCATAAGACTTAAGTTATTTCTTTTTTCACTGAGGGATAAAGCTAAGATGTGGTTGAATTTTTTAGCACCTGGATATATCAGAACTTGGGATGATTTAGCACAAAAATTCCTTGCTAAATATTTTCCACCATCAAAACTTTGATGCTTAGAAATGATATTGCATCTTTTAATCAATTTCAAGGGGAATCTATTTATGAAGCATGTGAATGATTTAAAGAACTCTTAAGAAAGTTTCCACACCATGCTATATCAGATTGGTTAATAATTCAATGGATTAATTAGTTCTCTTAGATCTATTATCGATTTCGTTGCTGGTGGTTCATTAATGTCAAAACCATTTCATGACGCTTATAATTTAATTGAAGAGATGGATACCAATAATTTTCAATGGCCTTCTCAGAGGGTGAATAAAAAAAAAATAAACAATATTCATGAAACTGATGCATTTACTGTGTTAGCAAATTAAGCTGCTGCAATTTCAAGGAAGTTAGACCAAGTTAGAATGAATTTTTCTCAACCAATTTCCATGATTGAAGAGAATTCATTAGGCCAAATGGTATATTCTCAATCATCATTAGAGACTTTGAATGTCATAAATAATAAGCAGAATAACCCATATTCCAATTATTATAACTTAGGTTGGAAGAACCATCCCAACTTTAACTGGAATAACAATTTGGGTTGTAATAATCAGCAATGGGGGAACAACCAAGTAAACTCATTGGGAAACTAGAACAACTAAGGGAATAATAATTATAGATCTACTTATCATTCAGGAATCAACAGTAATGCACAATTTAAGGATAAGAAGTTGTCTATAGAAGAAGTGGTGTTACAAATGGGTAATCAGTTACAAAGTCAAGGAGCTACAATTAGAAATATTGAGAATCAAATTGCGTAAATCGCAAGTTCATTAAGTAATAGATCCTAATGAACACTTTTTAGTAATACTAAATCAAATCCAAAAGTCCAAAATAAAGAGCAAGTTAAATCCGCACAACTTAGAAGCGGAAGAGGGTTAGAAGGTAGGGTTCAAAAAGACATTGAAGTAGAGAGAGAAGAAATTGAAGAATCAAAAGAGGACGCTCCAAAAGATTCTAAAAGTCCTATTTCTCCTCCGAAAATTGATTTATAAAAACCACCTCCTCCATTTTCTCAGAGACTTCGACAACAAAAGTTGGATAAGCAATTTTCAAATTTATGGAAATATTTAAGAAGCTTACGATCAATATTCCATTTGCTGAAGCCTTAGAACAAATGCTAAGCTATGTAAAGTTTATGAAGGATATTCTCAACAGAAAAAGAAAGTTTGAAGATAATGAGACTTTTGCACTTAGTGAGGAGTGCAGTGCTATAATTCAGAAGAAACTTCCTAAAAATCTTAAAGATCATGATAGCTTTACAATTCCATGTGCAATAGAAGAAAGAATTTGTAAGAAAGCTTTATGTGATTCAGGTGCAAGCATTAACCTTATGTCATTATCAATATTTAAAAGATCAGGATTAGGAGAAATAAGCCCTGCTACTTGTAAGAAAGCTTTATGTGATTCAGGTGCAAGCATTAACCTTATGTCATTATCAATATTTAAAAGATCAGGATTAGGAGAAATAAGCCCTGCTACTTGTAAGAAAGCTTTATGTGATTCAGGTGCAAGCATTAACCTTATGTCATTATCAATATTTAAAAGATCAGGATTAGGAGAAATAAGCCCTGCTACTCTAACTCTGCAGTTAGCAGATCAATCAATAACCTATCCTAAAGGAGTTATAGAAGATGTCCTAGTGAAAGTGGATCAATTTATCTTTCCTGTTGATTTCATTATGCTAGAAATGGAGGAAGATAAAGAGATACCTATCATTTTGTGGAGACCTTTCCTAGCCACAGGAAGACAAATGATAGGTGTGTCGAAAGGGGAGTTAATAATGTGTGTCAATGATCAAACTATTACTTTTAACATTTCAAAATCCATGAAATACCTTGTAAAAGGTAAAGATGATGAATGTTATAGAATGGATGTTACAAGATATCTGAGCGAATGCCATTTCAAGACTACTTATGAAGAAAAATCTGAAGAAAAATATTTGGAACATGAGCGAGAAGAGAAATTAGATCAATGTGTAAACCTTTTTAAGAAAGATTCAAGTTATGTTCAAGACAGTTTTGAAATTTTGGACACGATAGGCAAAGATAAATCATTTTGTTCATCGATTGAAAAACCTCCAGAACATGAGTTGAAATTACTTCATGAACATTTAAAGTATGCCTTTTTAGGAGATTCCTCTACTTTACCTATTATAATTTTCTCGAAGTTAATAAAGGAAGAAGAAGAAAAGCTGATGAAAATTTTAAAAAATTTTAAAAAAGCCTTTGGATGGAAAATTGCAAATATTAAAGCAATCAGTCCTTCAATTTATATGCATAGAATTAATCTAAAAGAAAACTGCAAACCTAGGGCTGATCCACAAAGGAGATTAAATCCTGTTATGAAAGAGGTTGTTATGAAAGAAATTTTAAAGTAGTTAGATGCTGGAATTATTTACCCTATTTCAGATAGCGCATGGGTTAGTCCAATTCACTGTGTTCCTAAGAAAGGAGGAGCAACTATAACTTGAGCATAATGAGTTAATACGTTAATACCTACTAGACAAGTTACAGGGCGGTGAATATGCATTGATTATAGAAAATTAAGGCCCTGTTTGGCACAGCTTTTTCAGAACGATGGCATTTTCAGAACGGTGGCGTTTTCAAAATGCCGCCAACGCGTTTGTTTCGCGCGTTCGTTC
>NW_018253529.1:0-8533 GCF_001263595.1 Phalaenopsis equestris
CTTAGGGATCCTTGGATAAAGATTTGATCATGTTGTTACGTCACTATTTGATAATGTCGTTACGTCACTGTTGGTGGCGGTTATTCATGCATGCGCACGTAGGCATGTGTGCTTGCGTGTAGTATATGAGCACAATGGCGTGCATGGGTGTGCTTGTGGATGTAGCAAAGTGCATGGGCAATGGTGTATAAGGCGTTGTTGAGCGAGCATACGTGCAAGTAGGCACTAGTAAGCGTGTAAAGGAGCACGTGGACATGATTGTGCATGGGCACATGTAAGCAAGCACAAGTGCAACGGTGCATTTGCGAGTAGAATAGTATGTGATAGTAAATGCATGCATGGGCATTTAGGTACTCATGAGTGTGGCTGAGTGCACATATGAGAAAGCATGAGCATGAGCATAGAAGTGGAGGCGATGACACACGTGTGTGAGCGGAGATGTAGTGACCCACGAGGCGGCGCATGGGTTGGACGGCACACACACAAACCTGTTTGTGCGCTCATGTGTGTAAGTGTGTTTACGTGTAAACATGCTCACATGCATTTATGCTACAAGCTTATTGGTTGTTCAGAGTTCGCTCAAGAGAACGCAGGGGAGCATGACCTATTGACTATTGCATGAGCACTTACATAGGCTCACATGAGTGCTTGCCAATGAGCATAAGGGTAGAAGGTAATGCCCGTGAGTGCTTGATGGAGTATGCAATGGTGCACGCAAGGGCAAATTCAATATGCGGGTGTTGCGAGAGTCACATTGGCGCTTGTAGGTGGGCGCATGTGTGGGTAGGTGGGCGCATGTGTGTGTTTACCCATAGGTGTTGTTGCAATGGAGCAATTACTGGGGCATGTGATTGTGAGCGGTTTTGTAGGTGCATGCGCAGGAGCTATTACATTCACAAATGCAAAATTACGACATATGCATAGACACATATGTGAGCGCACAACAGTGCAAACCCATGCACCTATGAGCTACTAGCGAAGAGAATCTTTTTTTTTTTTTCAAATTTCTTTAGGCTCCTTCACTATTAACACATCGTTGAGGGGAGAGGATATTCACCTTGTTCTTCAAGTAGAAGAATGTTATTATAGGATTTTTTTTGTTCATGTTGTCATTATCTGCCCAAATTTAGATTAAATTATCTACCCAGATTCAGACTATTATTATCTACTCATATTCATGATATTATTACCTCTAAGTTGTTGTTACTTCTATTTTCATTATTATTACATATCAATATTCTGGCTGTTGTAATTTTCAAGATTTTGTTGCCTACTCATTTAGGCTATTATTGTCTATTCATATTCTAGCTATTGTTTTCTAACTATGTTTAGACTACTCTTGCCTTCAAGCTGTTATTATCTATCTATATTCAACATTTTATTGTCTACTTGTGAGTTATTATTGCCTACTCTGTTTGGATAGTTGTTGTCGTCGAGTTTCTGTTGCTCATATTTGAGTTGCTTTTGCCTTCAGGTTGTTCTTGCATGTTCATCCCGAGCTTTTATTATTTGTTCATCTTTCTGTCGCGATGACTTATTAATCCTAGTAGTAAGGTTGCTTGTTTATCCTTGCACTATTGTTGCTTGTTAGTCGTCAGGCTATTTTTGCCTATTCATCCTCGAGTTATTGTTGTTTGTTTATCCCTACACTATTATTTCCTATTAATCTTTGCACCTCCTTTGTTTTTTCATCCTAGGGTTGTTCTTCATAAATGGGATACATTTCAAAATAATTATGACCCACAATGATAAGATGGGATAAATTTCAAAATAATTATGACCCACAATGATAAGATTATGAGTTTCCATTGGAAGATGTGTTGATCATGTTATTTGGATATATATGATTTTTAGCTTAATTTTGACATTATTGTCAATAACTTTGAGAAAGAAAAATCTACTTGTTGGAAGATATAGTTTTTGCATTTTATTCCATTATTATTTTTTTTTTTGTAAACTTCAAGAAGAAAATATATAATTCAAAATATATAATTCCCTAGAAATATGAAGGTCAATGAAGATTGATTTTTTTTTGCCAATATTATTGTATAGCATGGTGATCTTTTGTAAATTCACTAATTTCTATATTTCTTTAAAATAAGACTTCTTTTAAATGTATGAGCTCCATTAAAATTAAAGATGCTGATAACTGAGTAACTCTTAATCTTCAAGTGTCTTGCTTCTTAGAAACTTACCGAAGAAAAGAAAATATCAGATTGGGATATTACCTTTAATATGGACATAATAACTCTAAACACTTCTAAGGCTATTCTGTCTTCAATGATTTTTGTTAGGAGATTATGTCAACCATTTATTCTCATGGATTGACTAGGGTGGACCTTGTCTATTACTAGTTTCACATATGGACTTCTACATGGGTGCAATTTCTAGGGATATGAGTGGAAAACTTATATGTCATTGTTGACCTCACTTTTATGAGAACACTAACTTAAATTGACATATATAAACAAGACCTATCTTGAGCTGTCCATAATAGCCCAGGATCCCCAAACACCCTCCTAATAGCCCAATAATCATTAAGACCATTAAATATACCTTAGGAAGGAGTCTACTCCACCAAACCTAAATGCTAGACCAAATCTCTAATGTGTCTTTTTTTTTAGCCCAAATCATAGTGACACCCTAAGATGATCAAATTAATGGTGGCAAACCCTGATGCAAAATTTATCCATATTTTACCATATAGGTTGATAAAACAACAGGAGAAGAAGTTTATTCATGATGCAAAATTTTACTTTTGGGATGACTCATATTTGTACAAACAATACAAAGATTTAGTTATGAGGAGATGTGTGCCTTAAGAAGAAATTGAAGAAATTATCAAGAAATTGAAGAAATTATCAAAAAATGTCATCATTCTGAATTTGAAGGTCATTTTGGGATTGATAAAACTTCTTACAAAATTTAATAATCTAGATTTTATTGGCCTACTCTATTTAGATATATATATATATATATTAAAACATGTGATTGGTGTCAGTGAGTACGAAATATTTCTAGAAGAAATGAAATGCCTTTAAATTACACATCGAAAGTTATAAATTTTTTTATGTGCAGGGATTAGATTTTATGGGACCATTTATGCCTTCATTTGAAAGTTTTTATATATTACTTGCTATTGATTATATGTCCAAATAGATTGAAGCTATTGTTGTACCTAAAGCTCGGAGTGTTTCAAAATTTTTAATCAAAAAAAAAATTTAAAAGATATGGAATGCTGTGAATAATCATTACTGATAAAGGATCTCACTTTTGGAATAAATGAATTGAAAAATTGGTAGAAAATATAATATTATACATAATATTGCAACTCCTTATCATCATTAGACTAGTTATCTAGCAGAAGTATCTAATCGTGAAATTAAGAGAACTTTGGAAAAAACTATAAATCCTAATAAAATAGATTGGTCTGCTAGATTAGATACTGCATTACAGGCATATAGGACAACTTATAAGACACTTATAGGAATGTCCCCATATAGACTAATTTTTGGGAAGACTTGTCACTTACCAGTAGAATTAGAACATAAAACTTATTGGTCGATTAAGAAGTTTAATTTTAGTTTAAAAGATGCTGGTGAGAAAATATTATTGCAATTTAATGAGCTTGAAGAGATTAGGAATGAATCTTCTGATAATGCTGGGATATATAAGGAAAGAATGAAAGAATGACATGATCATAATAAAAAAGGAATTTTAGCCTATATAGGAAATGTTATTATACAATACAAGATTGAAATTATTTCCTGGAAAACTGAAGTCTAGATAGACAGAGCCATTCACAATTGTAAAAGTCTATCTCTATGAAGTTGTTAATATTGAAGATCACAAGACTAAATCAAGACCGGAAATGTATTTATAGTGAATGGGCACAGACTGAAACCATATTTTGATGGTCATAGATCAATTTTTAAAGAGACTGTAATGTTGGGTCACCCAGGGTAATAACTGGGAATGTCGTGCTGATGATATTAAACCATGAGCTTTATGGGAGGCAACCCATACTTTTGTTTGTTTTTGTTGTTTATCTATTTTTATAAGTAGTGCGCCTGATTGGTTCCTAAGGAGCCATTTTCTAGTGTGCCGGAGCCAGAGGCGCCAGATTGGAGCCAGAAGCGTCGCGACGACAAAAATGACTTACAGTTTTTGGCGGAATTTCTTCATAGTAACTCCCTAAAACCGAATTCAAAATATATTTAAGAGGGGAAAACAAAGAGAAATCCACCATTTTTGAAATCTTATGGCTTCCCACTCTAAAGAAACTGCTAGATATAAAAATTTCAATAGGAGGGAGTTTATAAAATTTTCAATAGGAGGAAGTTTGTCAATTTTGATGTGCAAAAGTAAAACGATTGTGTTTTTGTGAAGAAGAGACTAATCAAGGAGCGAGGCTTTGTCAATCAAGGATTCAACACACTGAATATTCCAGTGGAGGAGATTATTGTACAGAGAAGTTGGGAAGTATTTTGCTATACCACTGTCGTTGTAGTAGTTCCTGTGGTGAAGGAGTTTTACGCTAATTTTAGTTTTACAGTAATCTTCATGAAATTAACCAAGGACTAGCCTATGTTTGAGGCAGGTGGGTAAAATTTACTCCTTCGAGAATAAGCGACATGTTTATGATTGAAAGCGTTCCTCTTTGTCACTATGTGAATTCTGTCCCTATGAGAGATAATTTGGATGAACTTTATCGATACCTTACTGATTAAGATGCAAATTGGGAGACCCGAGAAATGGACATGTAAGTTTTTATTCATCGTTATTGAATCCTACATCAAAGGCATGACATTTCTTTATTGCATCAAAATTACTTCTACTATGAAAATCAGTAAAGTGATGAAGGAAAGTGCAAATTTGAATAATTATATTCAAACCGGAAGACCTATTTATATTGGTGTTTTAATAGTAAAGTTTGTTTTGGGTTTAATCTTCAATGGATTTACTTCTGGACTGGGACATCCATCTACCATATTTCTGCTGTGTAGCCTGTTGCAAGTGCCTTATGAAAGTTGGGAAAAAGTGATTCTCCCTTGGAAGCCTATGGACCCAGAAGTTTATTACAAGTGCACATAAATTGGGGAGGAGAACAATATGAGTATATATTGATAGATCAAGCATCTCAAAGTTCATCACCCATTTAGTCTTACTTTAGTTCAAATCCACTTTTGAAAAGGATTAAGAAGTTGGAAAAGAGGTACAGAATCTTATGCATTTAATTGAAAATATTTTTGAAATTTTTGACCACCTGGAATGAAGGAACACTTCGAACACACTGGATGTATTGAAGAAGGGTTGGTGCAAATGTCTCAGAAAAATGCTTGGGTTGAAGAAGATTCGACGGATGAATTTCCTCTCTGACCTTTTTACAACTTATACATGCACTATCAATCCGTAGGAGACATTCGAAATGATGATAGTGAAGATGTTTGAACTTGTTTAGTACGAAATTTGTAGTTATTATTGCTTTTATCTATTATGTGTTTGTATTGGATTTGATTTACTTTTATTGCAGAGCTTTATATGTTTTTTTTGTTAAATGTTTGATATTCAGGCTTCAGCATTAGTTTGTTGACTTGATTTCAACGCTGAATTAAGTGTGTTGGCTTGAAAACTGTTAGTTTGTAATCATTCGGATTTTTTATATAAATGTGAGTTTTATGTTGTTTGTGAAATTATGTGTTAGAAAATTATTTAATTATGAGTATAAGTGTTTAATTAAGTTAGTTAGAGGTTGACGTAATGTAGTGAGCAACAAATTTCTAAAAAAACAACAAAAGCTAAAAATTTTTGGCGTTTGCGCCTGAGGCGCCGGTTTCCCGAAATCACCCAAATCATTTTAAAGTTGCGAAATCACTAGTAAAATGTCATTTTTACTGCTTGGGTCGTCTCCTACCTCTAAAACAAGGTCGAAACTCAACCTAGGGCTTCACATTTGGTGGATTTGAGGAGATTTCAAAGCCTAAAAGTCTTGGATTTCATCTTCTCTTGGTAAGAGCTTCTCTTTAACATAGAAATTTTTTATTTTCACCATGGATTTACCCTACATTTTGGAAATCCAAAAATTTGAGAGTTTTTTAAGGAAGTTTAAAGAGAACCCATGGTTAAAAGTTTCTTAGCAAATCTTCCTAATTTTGGAGTTAAATTTTTTATATTGTGAATTTATTTAAATTTACATAAAAATTCCTATGGCACCAAGAGTAGAGAGGGGAAAGCCTATGGGAGATTTCGAAGCAAGGAGATTTGTGAATTATAAGGGCCAACATAACTATAATACCAGAATGGGCTTGAGGAAATTGATTCAGGAGCAAGTGTTTTTGAAGCCAGGAGGAGAGATTGAAAGGCTGATTATTGCTCGGAAGTGGGAAGATTTCTGCTACTTCACTGCAGTAGCCATTGTTCAGGTGATTCGAGAATTCTATGCTAATCTTCGAGTGACAATGGACAATCACATCTTTGTTCAAGGTAAGTAAGTTGAATTTACTTGAAGAAGAATTAATGAATTTTATGAACCGAGAAATGCATTTCATTGTGAGTATGCTACATTTTTTATGACTAATTCATCACTTGATGAAGTGATTGCTTATCTGACTGATGGAAGAGGAGAATGGAAAATTTAAAACAATCACGAAGTCAATTTCTCCACTTCTATGTTAAATGTTCAATCTAAAGCATGCCGTTACTTCATCTTTGCAAAGTTGCTTACAACAAATCACTTGAATGAAGTAACAAAGGAATAAACAGTGTTGAATTTCTGCATTCAACAAATGAAAACAGTTAATATTGGTGCTCTTATTGTGCAAATTGCTTAGAGCATTATAGGAGTGGGACAACTAATGGTTTGGGATATCCTTCCTTGATTTTCATTTTATGTGAACAATCAAGAGTAGAATTTGGTAAAAATGAAGAAGTGTTGCAACCACTAAAACCAATTGGAAAACCCATAGTGCATAAATTTGAATCATTTGTTCGATCTAGAAGTGGAAGTAGTGATAGACCTTCTACAACAGTTGTAGGACCATCTACTTTCAGCACTTATTCACTTGAAAATATTATGGAATAGTTGATGATTCAGCAATTAGAAAATCATATCTTATAGAAATGAAGAATAGAATAAGTAGTATCGAAACTATAAATGCTTACAATGATGAATATAAACAGAAAAAAGTCCATCATGATATTGCCTATGAAGAGGCGATGGTTCGATTTCTAAGGGATGATCATAATGTAGAATTTTTTACATGCCCCAGCTTTCCGCCTTATGTGCATGAAGAAGAAGAAGAAGAAGAAGAAGAGGAAGAGGAAGAGGAGGACGTTGAAGAGTAAATTTTTTTTAGGTTTTGAGAGGAGGATGTTGAAGAGTAAAATTTATTTATGTTTTGTTTATTTTTTGTTATTGTTGATTGTGTATGTGGAACATTTATGTGTTTAATTTGTGAATTTATTGAACTGAGTATGTAATAGTAAATTGTAAACTTTTATTTTTATGTAGATTTATAATTTTTAGCATTTTTAGTTTACTGTTTATGTCTTTAATTTATCTTTTCTTAGCAAATCTTTTGATATGTTATGTCTCATTTAATACTTTAAAGCATGTACTTTTTTAAGTTAGCACCTGTAAAATATCAAGAGTTAAGTTTCAAATTCAGAATCATCTACAGGTTAGTTTTATTTTTATGCATTTACTGTTTTCGTTCACCTGCAAGTTTTTGTAACTACATGATTTACTTATTATTTAAAAGCTTAAGTTTGAGGGAAAGAAAAAATTCTTTAAAAGAAGTGAACCTGTCCTCAATTAACTATATTTTTAAAAATTAATTTAACATGACCATGGATACTAGAGTTTAACTTTAAATAACTATATTTTTATTTGTAAATATTATGGTAAATTCAAGCAAAAATTATTAATAATGAAGGTCAATTCTAGAATTAAGATATTTAATATGAAAGAATAAGACTTTGTATTTTTGAAGTATTAAGAATCTTAAAATTTCATTTAAGAAGAAAAGAATGAGATTTTATGAAAAATCTTCAAAGCTAGTATGAATTTATAAAGTGAAGGAAAGTAAGAAGTTTTGACTTTAAGAAGATGATAGTGAAGTTCAAAATTATTAAAGACTATCCAGATATAATAATCCTCACATGAAAATGGAAAGAAAAGAAAAGATTGAAAAAGATCCTAAAGAAAAGAAAAAAGTAAAATAAAAAGAAAAGAACAAATATGTGAGGAGAAGCTTGAGGATATGATTAATCAAAAATTGACTTTACTTGATGTCGGCACTATTTTTGGTGTGGGGTTTGCCCGTAAGAAGCTGTCGGTCATCGGAATTGAAATCCCGTTGCCCGCTTCGGAAGGACATTTTAAAAATTTTAGTTTTGAAAAAGATGAAGTCAAACTGACCCCATAATTTTCATAGTTTAGATGAAAGAGCTCTTTACCTCAAATCCTGTATCTATTCCGAAGGATGAACACAAGGGTTGAGGGTGAGGCTCGATCAAATAAACTAAAGAAAGT
>NW_018253529.1:9740-10107 GCF_001263595.1 Phalaenopsis equestris
GAAGCCTCTGGCTCTGGTGTAAAGCCTATGTATGATTTTGATCAAGGCCAATTTTGGGTATTGGGTGAGAGCTATGGTAGAGACTGTTTCAGAGGGGGAATTGATGGGGTTTTGGCTTCTTTTACTGTTGTGAAGGTGTGGGTGAAGTTAATTTGAGTTTGTTTGACTGTGGAGGTGTGTTGGGTTTTGTCCTGGCTTCCGGCAAGGTTTCAAGCTCAAAATTGAGCTCCTACAATGGGAATGGGTGAGGGAAAATGGTCATAATGCACTGAGGGGATCTTAGGGAAGCTCTGTGTGAAGTTTGGAGAGGCCTCTCTAGGAAAATTTCAACTACACCTATTCATGGCCGTGGGGTGGATTTTATAGA
>NW_018253529.1:11077-11551 GCF_001263595.1 Phalaenopsis equestris
GATGGTCAATTTGAATGGGTTTTGGTTTTAGACCTAAATTAAGCATGTAGGGCTAAAATTGGGTCAAACTTGGGCTAGCTTTGGGCTAAGCTAAAAATAATTGTTTTATTTGGTCACAAATAACCTTCTAAAGGATTTTCAACAAAAATTGGATGCCAATTTGAGGTTTAAGGCATTCAATTGTTGAGATTTGGGGTGTTAGCCAATATTGGGGCTAATTTGGGGGTTTTGGTCAAAGATGGTCAAATTGACCAAATTAGACCAAGATGTAGTGAGAAAAAATGAAATTGAAAATATTTTGGATATATTGGGATTTTGTGGGAATTTTTGGAATTTTTGAATTTTTGGGTCATGGAGGGGCATTTTGGTAATTTGGTCATTTTTGTCAGTTTTGGCAAATTTTCATTTTTGGCAAATTTGGAAATCTTCAAAGTGTTTCGAATGAGTTTTGATCAGCTTTGGGTATTTTGGCCA